>NC_084732.1:47284244-47319244 GCF_033978785.1 Entelurus aequoreus | reverse complement strand
CCACAAGTGGGGTCAAAAATGACCCAAAGCAGTTCTTATGGAATCTTCTATTAACAATTCTTAGCAACTCTGACTGTCCCACTTACACATCGGATGTCATCTCTCACATCTGATGCAACTCATGGCCAACAAAGTGGCAGGAGAGAAACATGACTACCGGTAGTTATGTTTGGTGGCCATGTTGGCAGGAGAGTCAGGTGAATAGTTGTGTTTGGTGGCAATGTTGGGGGCGGCGTGGCGGTGGAACAGCGGCTGTGCCAACAACTTGAGGGTTCCAGGTTTGATTCAAGCTTCTGCCATTCTAGTCACGTCTATTGCATCCTTGGGCAAGACACTTCACCCTTGCTCCTGATGGGTCGTGGTTACCGCTTTGTATGGAAGCTTTTGTGTGTGTGAATATGGAAATAGTGTCAAAACGTTTTGAGTACCTTGAAAGCAGCAAAGCGTTATACAAGTATAATCGATTTACTCGTTGTGTTTGGTGGCCATGTTGGCAGGAGAAGCAGCAGATAAAATGAATGCACCACGTTAGGTTCCAATGTTCAGAGTTTACTACACATTTGACTCACCCAAATATTGAAAGATGCAACAGAAAAGGTATGGGTTAAACATAACCAACATAAATAATGCACCTTCTATGGTTTTTACATCTATAATTAGCCATAATAATGTAAAGAGTTCCAGATTTTACAGTATTTTTAATTACCTCATTAGCTTTCTGTTGTTATGCAGTCTTTAGTGGATCAGATTCTTCCCCTTACCGGCTGGTGAGACTGCTGACATGAGATGTGTTAGTGGGACAGTATTGACAGTCAAAGTTGCATCAGATGTGTAAGTGGGACAGTCAGAGTTGCTAAGAATTAAAGGTTCATAGAACATTCCATAGGAACTGCTTGGGGTCATTTTTGACCCCACTTGTAAAAGAGTGGGTAGTGATACAACAACTGCAATTCCTTAAAATAAATGAAGAATAAATATAAATGCAAATGACCTCATGTGACAAACATGTTTTATCAGGAATATCTGGAACAGTCTTCGTTTTGAAGATTTTGAATAATAACAACTCAGTTATTACAGAAATGCATTGATTTGAATTGAGGTCATTTTTGACTTCACTCATGGAAGAGTGTAGGTATTAGTAGGTTATGCATTATGGATGTAAAAAAGTACATTTTTGAATTAATCGCAATTCTTATTTGTAACGATTCTTAATCAATTAAAAAAAATTACAAATTGATTTTAAAAAAATAATTACAATATATATATATATATATATATATATATATATATATATATATATATATATATATATATATATATATATATATATATATATATATATATATATATATATACATATAATATAGATAGATAGATATTTTTTTGGTCATCTGTCCTGTCCAGCCACTCGGGCAAATCATATTGTTGATGTAGATGCCCATGTCTGCTGTAAATATTGATTATATAAAACAGAAATGTTGGATACTTCACTTGTTGCCTTATTTGTATTTTACTTTTTTAAATGTTTGGCTAAAATGTTATCAAACAAAACATTTTTCTTTTAAGTAATATAAATATTTTGCAGAGCAGCACGGTGAAACAGGGGCTAATGCATGTGCCTCACAGTACAAAGGTCCTGGGTTCGATCCCCGGGCTCGGGGTCTTTCTGTGTGGAGTTTGCATTTTTTCCCCGTGACTGCGTGGGTTCCCTCCGGGTACTCCGGCTTCCTCCTACCCCCAAAGACATGCACCTGGGGATAGGTTGATTGGCAACACTAAATTGGCCCTAGTGTGTGAATGTGAGTGTGAATGTTGTCTGTCTATCTGTGTTGGCCCTGCGATGAGCTGGCGACTTGTCCAGGGTGTACCCCGCCTTCCGCCCGAATGCAGCTGGGATAGGCTCCAGTACCCCCCTGGAACATTTAGTAGAGCTGTTTATATATGATATGGAGGAATGTAGTCAATCATAGAACTGGCACCCAATATTATTTTTAAAAATTATGGATTTTGAATTTGAATCAGATCGTTACCCCCAAGAATTGAAACAAATTGTGCCGTGCCCAATGATTCACAGCCCTTTTGTGCATCCAAGGGTTTATTAAAAATATCATCATGTGACAGCACTAATCTTTTTAGAGGACCTTGGGTGTTCTAAAAAGTCAATTTAAGCACAATGTAATAATATAATAATTCATTGAACAGCTTTGTGGTTTGTTTTGCATATGGGAATGTATAAATTCAAGTATTTGATTTAGTTGCAAAAAGTGGAGGCATAAGCACATTTATGTGATGCACTTTCCTGTTTAGTGAAACTATGTTTTAAAAAAATGTCATATTCCAGTGACTGGTAGACTAAATGGCCCAACCCTGTCGAGATATTAAAAGTTCCCGAATGTAATATTTATATATTGTGTATTCCAGAGACTTTTTTTCCGATTACATTATGCAGATCAGTCTGATTATCTCATGATGAATGTGTAGATGGATGTAAATTCATAATCCGCGCATACTGATGAGTAACACCGACCTTAACAACAGGCAGGCTTTAGGTTTGATTTGAACACACCATTACAAAACATATTACACACAAAAAAAATCTGATCATACACAGCAAAAATATACTTTGTTTTTGCTCCCGTTTTCCAAGAGCTGAACTCATAAAACACGAAAGACCTATTTCTTTCAAATATTGTTGACAAATATGTTAGTGAACACTTCTCCTTTTCTGGAACAATTCACGCACCTCACAGGTGTGCCTGTTCAGCTCATGAAAAATCGGAGCAAAAATGTTGTGTTTGTATTTTTGTTGAGGGTATTTGGAATGATGCAAGAAGTTTGCATATTATTAACATTGTGTATCTTTAATATGGAAATCATACACTGCATCACAGGCTTTAGAGGTCTTTGTTGTGAAAAGTAAGAGAGCTCCAGTAGGCTGTCTCCAAGCGTTATTTGTCCCCAGCTTGCCGGAAGGACAGTCTGTCAAGCTTGTATTTCCTTAAGTGTGACTGTTCTCCTTTTCTCTGCCCCCCCCCCTTCTCTCCTCAGGTGCCATAATGTCAGCAGACCGAGCCTTGATGGACGCGAGATGGGAGTAATAAAGAATGATCCGCAGGGAGCAATGCGGGGGGTGTCACATGTGGTATTGTCGTTGGGAGCAGCAGGCCTCTATGCATCAGGAGAAGGCTTTTTTCCTCTGAAGGAATGCTGCAGGTGATACATGCAATTACATGACATCCAGAACTTCGACAGGCACACACCCATGCACTGCAGCCATGTCTGAATGAAGGGAAGAAATAAACAAGCAAAGAAAGAGGATTTAAAGTGATAAGCAATTCTAGTGCACCGTTTGGCTAGTTTGGTTTCAAACACGCCCATGATTGAAGAATAAAGGGTTATGGATAAGAGGCTGTCTGAGTAGAAAAAAGGGAATATTACTCCCTCTATTAACCTGCTGTGATTACAAAAGCCTGTTGGGCTGCCTCATTTCATGGAATATTAATTTCAAATGTAAAAGAGGAAAGGACACTATATCCTCTCACTGGAGCCTCAGGAGGCTGCAACAGACCAGTGGCCATCCTCTGGTCGTGTCCGGTTCATGTTTTTTGAACCAGCTGCTCCCATCCTGTCTAATGTCCATCACGACATCTGAAGTGTAGCTAAATCATAATGCAACTACTGTGATAAGCGCCTACTGTACTGACATTTGAATGCATTTGCATGTTGAATACATACAAATCTAAAATTAAAGAAATGTCCCCCCACCCCCCTCCCATCCATCTACTGTAAGCTGGTGATGTTAACTGTGAAAGTCCATTGATTTTTAGGCATAAGGTCAATGTTAATGGCAGGGTGGTTACAAGCAGTGAAAACAGTTGTCTCACTTTAGGAACGACGGGAAAGCATTCGATCGAAACACATTTCATGGCTGGTGACTTTTGCCTTGTTAGCTCAAAGTATTTAGTAACACGTGTCACCTTCTTTCCTGCTGTTGCGATGAATATAGAAAAAAACATATATGCCACATTTATACTGTATATTAGGGCCATCAGAGTTCAAGTAATTAATCAAAATAAATAATCGTATTCATCAGGTACAAATATTAATTTTGTAAAATGATGATTATTTTTAAACAGATTAATCACATTTCTGAATTTGAATTAATCATGATTAATCGCAGGTTATTACTCGCTTGTGTAAATGTAATTAACTTAAAAAAAGACCCCACTATTTGGACACAAATGCAATTTTATTGTCAAAATACATATTTTTGTAATGTTTTACTTGAATCATTGATTTACTAAAAAGTTGGTAACAGTTTTATATCATTACGACTTTTCAGGGTGTATTTTGGAGTGACATTTGCTAGTGAGCACACCAGTTGGAGTCGATGTAATGACCTGATCGCTGATCATGTAGGGGGGACCACGTTAAATGATGTGGCGGTCCATACCAAAATGATGTGGAGAACCATATCAAAATATTTGGCGGCCCACATGAATGATGTAGCGGGCCACAAATGATTACCCGACCACACAAAATTGTGTGGCAGGCCACATTAGAAGTATCAGATGGGTCACATTAATATGATGTGGCAGACCACCTAAAATGATTTGGAGGGCTCATTAAAATTATATAGTGAGCCACATTTAAAATGATGTGGCAGTCCACAAAAATATTTATGTGGTAGACCACAATACAATTATTTGATGGCGCACATAAAATAATGTGGCTGGCCACATGAATGATGTAGCGGGCCACAAATGATTACCAGACCACACAGAATTATGTGGTGGGCACCTTAGAAGTATGGGACAGGTCACAATAATATGATGTGGCGGACCACCTAAAATGATTTGGCGGGCCTCATTAAAATTATATAGTGTGCCACATTTAAAATGTCGTGGCAGTCCACAAAAATATTTATGTGGTAGACCACAATAAAATTATTTGATGGCCCACATGAAATGATGTGGCGGGCCACTTTAGAAGTATGGGACAGGTCACATTGATATGATGTGGCGGACCACCTAAAATGATTTGGCGGGGCCCCATTAAAATTATCTAGCGTGCCACATTAAAATTATGTGTCAGTCCACAAAAATATTTATGTGGTAGACTACAATAAAATTATATGGGGGACCACATGAAATGGCGTGGCGGCCCACCTAAAATGATGTTGCGGGCCCCAATTAAATTATATAGTATGCCACTTTAAAATTATGTGGCAGTCCACAAAAATATGTATGTGGTAGACCACAATAAAATTATATGATGGGCCACATAAAATGAAGTTGCAGGCCACTTCAATGATACAGTGGGGGCTCTTTAAAATGACCTGGAGTGATTCCCAGACCACATAAAATGCTGTAGCGGGCCACCTTAGAAGTATGGGACGGGACACTTTTTTTGTAGCAGCTTTTTCAGGCCTCTATCCGAGGTTAAGGTAAAGGAGCACATACAGTCTAAATAATATATATGATGAATATTTATAGCATATGTATATCTTTCATTATAATGATACCTTGAAATGCAAGCTGTCATTTTTTGCGCTGTTATGCTTTAGATTGGGAGCAAAACGTCGGGTTATGAGCCTCCCTACCGCTAGTTGGCGTAGCAAATGACACAATGAACCTCAGAAAAAACAACAAAAACATCTGGTCTTCTCACTGGCATTAGCTTATATGGCTAGAGATGGACATAACTATGTTTCCCAGCCATTGAACGAAGAAAGTGAGTGCAAAGGACATAACTAAGACAAAGAAGTTGATGATATTAATTGAATTCAAGAAATAAATCATCAAAAACATGATCGAATGTGTAGTAGACTTACCGAAGCCATTTGAGCGTATCACTGCTAGTCTGCACCATCCTGGAGCAGAATGAGTCTATCGCCAGCCAAGATGTTGTGGTGCATTAAATATTCATCACATTTGATACATTCAATAATAAAAGATATACAACCTATAACATGTAAATAAAAAATTACGTAAAAAATATTGATAAATTATGTACATATACACAGTATACATGTCAGGTGATTTGAAAAACAATATGTATATATATATATATATATATATATATATATATATATATATATATATATATATATATATATATATATATATATATATATATATATATATATATATACATACATATATACATATATATAATGTTGCACAGATGCACAGATGCATGAGAACAGAACCTTTCAGGGGAACTTAGACTACCTCCCCCAGTCATGTCACAGAAGACGAAGCCGTGTTGAGCCTGGACACGGATCAATACGATCACACCAGTGACTAGTCGCTTTCGGTGTAAAGTGGATTCAGGCATGATTGGATTGGCCTAGTGTGAATACACATTAAACCCCTCCGAGTTAGTTGATACTCTAACAAAACCTGCAAACCCACTTTTCAGGCATGTGCATCTGTCATATTGCATGTGAAGGATAGGAAACAAGTAGGGTACCATCAGTTCTGCAGTTGATTATATAAATACAAAGAGGGTTTTTTTGCGAAAAGTTGTATTTATTATTTTTAAGGGCAAGTTAACTTGTGTGATTAATCACAAAAAAATATCTCATTAGTTATGTAGTATAATACCTTTTTCCTATTGGGAGTCTTAAAATACACTTATTGTAAACATTTAAATTATTGTCAAGTGTTTATTCACCTAAATTGAAAGGAGGCAAAGATTGGATAAATGCTGTTATTTACAACATTTGAAAACTCATTATGTTGTTTATAATAGCATTTGTTTTTTGTTTTTTGGATAATGTTGTTACATCAAATGCCGCTATTGCCATCTTTTGGGATTAATACAAACCACATCAAGATGTTACCTACAGCCACAGCTGGTCATGCTTTTGATTGATTGATTGATTGATTGATTGATTGAGACTTTTATTAGTAGGTTGCACAGTGAAGTACATATTCCGTACAATTGACCACTAAATGGTAACACCCGAATAAGTTTTTCAACTTGTTTAAGTCGGGGTCCACTTAAATTGATTCATGATACAGATATATACTATCATATATACTATCATCATAATACAGTCATCACACAAGATAATCACATTGAATTATTTACATTATTTACAATCAGGAGTGTGGAGGGGGGGTGGGGTGGGGGGGTGGGGATATGGACATCAAGTAGTGGACATAGAGAGAGAGAGAGAGAGAGAGAGAGAGAGAGAGAGAGATCAGAAGGCATAAGAAAAAGAATCTGCATTTGATTGTTTACATTTGATTATTAGCAATCCGGGGAGGGTGTTAGTTTAGGGTTGTAGCTGCCTGGAGGTGAACTTTTATAGCGGTTTTTAATGGGGTTTTTTTTGGCGCAGCACTATATTGAGAGCCTACTCTAATCACTTGTTAAAACTATGATAGTAGTAATTGAAAAGAGCCGTTATTCTAAGCATTTACAGTAATATAAGTGACACAACTACATTACATTTCACTGTTAAATGGACAGTAACAAGTACACACGGCTAGCATTTGGCAAGTCACAGTTTTTACACAATCCTACAGTACTAACAAAACAACAGCAGTAATCTAAATATCTCTCCACATGATTTAGTGCTGGCTGACGACATTATGTTTACACACCAATAAGTCACTTTTAAAAACGCCCTGTAGCAACTTTGTTACAGGATGCAGTTACTATTTTGTAGCCCAGGTGTCCTTGATAGCAGAAGTGCTGGTAAGTGAGGACTCATCCTGCCATTTGCAAACCCGTCTAAGTCAAGACACGAGGAGAAATAAAGAGCAACTAGGGAAAAAGACACTCAACAGCTAATTTGAACAATTCATTCAATCATCTGGAAAAGTTGGACTTATGACGGCTCATTTCACAAATGTACCTCAGACACTTGGTGCAGTTTTTTAACACTTCATCACGGGGAGAGCAAAACAAACCCACCACTTGCACTGTAATGTTGAGAGGAAATTAAGTTAGATGGCAAAGTGATCATTAGTCTGCAGATGAAATCAGATGAGAGTGGGTGTTCAAGCATCATTATACAGACTGGGCTGTTATGAGCAAACATGAGGCCTTCATGCAAAATAAGCACCTCTATGCCTCTGGGAATGGTAGTGCTGCATTGTGATGAACCTCTTCTATCAGCATGACTACACTGACCTTAACACTGACACTGAGTGTAACGCAAATAGAAGACACCAACTCATGTGCATGTGCAGCAAAGAACCCTCAAGAGCAATACTAAAATAATGCATCAGCTCTCTAAATAAATACATAACCCATATTGTATAGTGGGATAAATAATGCAGCAACAATTTGATGAAGGAAGCAAAACAACCTGGAATTGTATTTAACACATCAAACCATCCAAACCAACTGATGAAACTGTTGGAATCGATATCACATGCAGTACAAAAAAAAACTCATTTACTAGGCATTAAACACTGTGGTGAGATCATCTGGGCTTGATGGTGCAGAATTCCTTAAAAATAGCATTATCCTTCATTCTTATTCAACATCGTCTTCCACACAGTCGGAAATATTCTTCGGTAAAATCTCAAAACAATATATTGTAAGTCATACAAGAAGATGACAAAATCTTTGAAAGGTTACATTTTTACGGCTGAACAAAACTATTGTTATTGGGGTAGGGTTTATTTGGAACTCTCAGAGATTCGCATAAAGAATATTACAATGCACCCTCTGCTCTAGAAGTGGTTACCGCCAAGCTTCAACAGCACTGCCTTGTACGGGAAGAACAAGCTAAAACTGCCCTTCAGTAGTCTGACGGAGGAGTTTATGGTTTCCCGAGCTAGAGAGGTGCTGCTGCACAGGGACTCAAGCGACAACAAGGTCTCCTCGGCAGGCGTAGTAGTGAGAACCGGCAGGAAGTGGAAGGCTAACGAGGCAGTCAACCAGGCTGAGGGACGGTTGCGACACAGCGAGCTGATGGGAACAGTGGCATCCGGACGGGCAGGTCTCGGGAGTAATCCAATATCTCACTACAGCAAGTCCCAGGGAAGGGAAAGGTGACAGCTGATCCAGGAGGAGGTCCGAGCAGGGGTGGAGGAAGCCCGCTGCAGTAGGACAGTAGGGATGCGGCAGCAGGGCGCATGAATCCAATGGGAAGAGGAAGCCAACCGGAAGATCTCGTGGACAGAGCTATGGAGATTTGAGTCACACTGGATTAAGTTCCTCATACTGTCGGTGTATGATGTACTCCCAAGGCTGTCCAATCGCTGGGGCTTAGCCGAGACGCCACTTTGTTCTCTCTGTCAGAAAGCTGGATCGCTGGAGCACATCTTAAGCTGCTGCCCGCGGGCACTTGGAGACGGGCGTTACCGCTGGCGCCATGACCAAGTGATGTCGGTCATTGCAGAGGTCATTAACACAGGGGTCTCCACCAGCAAACACCAACAACCAACAAGGCAGTCCATCGCCTTTGTTAGAGCTGGGGAGAAGCTACAACAGCACCGAAGTCAAGCAGGGGGGCTGGTGGAAACAGCTCGGGACTGGCAGCTGAAGGTTGACCTAGGGAGACTGTTCAAGTTCCCAGAGAACATTGCGGTGACCACACTCAGGCCAGACATAGTCTTGGTGTCTGAAACAACGAGACTGTCCCCTGGGAAGACCGGATGGAGGAGGTCTTTGAGAGGAAGAGGGCCAAGTATGAGGGGCTGGCAGGCGAATGCCGAAGCAGGGGATGAAGGACCCGATGCAACCCAATCGAGGTCGGGCGCAGCGGGTTTGCCGGCCCGTCTCTTATCAGGGCACTCAAGATGTTGGGAGTGAAGGGACTGCAGAACAGGAAAGCCATCTGAGACATCACTGATGCAGCAGAAAAGGCATCAAGATGGCTATGGATCAAGCGGGGGGATCTGTGGGCTACTTAAGCTACTTAGACACAAGTCGGGGCCTGATCAGCCGGGGTGTTTCGGGTCTGTTGTGAGACCCGAAACATCCAATGAACCCAGGATGCAACACTGATGGTGTGTCTAAGTTGCACCAAGAGTGTTTGTTAGAACTCATTACATGCAAACTGAGATATGTCAACCTTTTATTTCTTATAATTTTGATGATCATGGTTTACATCTTTTGAAACCCCCAAATTTTCTGAAATGTTCAATTTACAGTTTTCTTGAACTATAAGCCATAATCATCAAAATAAAATTAAAAGAAGGCTTGAAATATCTTGCGTTGCATGTTATGAATCTTTGTCATATATTACTTTCATCTTGTAAATATAAATGCTGGTATAAACAAATCTTTGCACGATTTTCTAATTATTTGAGTTTCACCTGTATAATTTGGCATATAAATGATAATTGAACCATTTCAAAACAGTTTACAAAGGCTTCTAATTTGTCTGCTGACGTATTTGGTAACAAATTGCATCGTTTCCAGTTGTATTATTCTCTCAAAACTATTATTATATAAGCATGTGTTTTGGGCGGTACCACAAGTTTGGGTATACCAAGTAGTTACAGGGACAGTATTAGCCATACCAATATCGATACTGATATTTCAAATGATCAGGATCATTAAATAATTCATATTTTAATCACAATTAAAATCGGACATAAATAGAGCATGGTGGTGTAACAATACACATTAAATATTTACATTATTTTGTACTATTTGCTCTGACTTAAATATTTTATTTTTTTCCCCTTAAAACATTCCTGTGCCCACAAACGTATTTCCTGAGTTTGTAAACAATAACAACAATGTCTAAAGATCTTTTGATATTAAAAAATATTGATGTAACCACTGTAGTATCGACCATATACTGGCACTATACTTGGTATTGTTATCTACAATATTTGTATCGATCCGCCCCCATTTGTTTACATTCAAGAGCTCTCACTTAGTTGTCAGAGTTTGTAGTCTGGCATGTTTAGCTATTGTATTAAAAGCTCAATTGTTTTATTTATTTATATCACTTATATCATGTATCGTCTATATCCCGCAACCTTATTTCAAATAGTTTAAATTCATTCAAATTTAATGATTTGTTGCCATATTAAATTAATCCCCATTGACTCCACCCCAAATAGGTCGAGGCCATTTGAATCTTGTTTGGTTTTATGTAGAAAAAGTTAAAAGTAGTGGTGTGTTCCCAGTGGCGGGCCGTGCGTTTCCCACCTAGGCCTTCAGTGATGTTCGACTTCAATGATTACCTCTCAAAATACCATCATTGATGTCACCACATGACCATTGCTGGAGAAATACTATACAGAAACACATTCAAGCACTACTTGGCATTGTACAAAACAGGTTATTTTCTGGCGCATTTAAAAATCAATAAACCCGCATCAGCAATTAAAACATATCTTATGTGGTACTGTCAAAATTAAAATTGAAAAAAAACATTTTAAAACGTGAAAAAATAAATAAATAAAATATCTGAACTCACATTTTATCGACAGCTGAGCTAGCTTCCGCGGTTGGCCGACATGGTCTCACAAGATGTAGTTTCTTTTTAAACATCCTTCTTGAAAATGGCCTTGCAAATATGTGTTGTCTTGTCTAATCATAAAAGATGCAGACAAGGCGTGTTGGCTGAGTTCTTAAAGTTTACTCCACAGCGTGCTCGCCAATAACATCAAGCTAGCGGCATGGCTACGTTCAACAACCTAAACAGGGCTATTGCGCATGCGCTTCACTACTGTGGCATGCAGGGTAATTGAGTTCTTATCAGAGGTGGGTAGAGTAGCCAGAAATTGTACTCAAGTAAGAGTACTGTTACTTTAGAGATTTATTACTCAAGTAAAAGTAAGGAGTAGTCACCCAAATATTTACTTGAGTAAAAGTAAAAAGTATGAGTACTGAGTAACTGATGAGTAACCTGTTCGTTTAAGGATGACGGCAACAAATAATGCACAAAAACATAAAAATAGCAATGAGCAAATTCAGAGCCAAGAATATCTCTAAAGCAACTAAAACAATAATATATATTAAATAATAATACATTAACATACAAAAATTAATGCAAATTGAGCCACAATAACTTAGCAGCACCATAGGCTCAGTAGGCAGAGATTACAAAGGAAAATAACAAGTTAGCCTTTACGCAAAACATAAACTGATAGGTGTGGGCTGCACCTGGGAACACACTGTAAACTTCTTATTGGTGTTTCTATGCATGCGTGTGTGTGTGTGCGCGACTGTGCGTGTGTGTGTGTGTGTGTGTGTTTGTCTGTCTGTCTGTCTATGAGGCTGCAGTGCGTTAATAAATGTCCCCACACGATGTACATTTGACAGTGATTCATAGCAGGGAAGCTAACATCAGCCTACGGTGACAGCCAAAATATCTACTAACGTTACTTACCGCAATGTGCTTTGACGCTGAGTTCATGTAAGCTTAAGCTTGTTGTTGTTTGCCGCTGAAACTTTATGTGCAGTTAATCATGTGACCGCCTGGCTCTGTTTGATTGGTGAAACGGAGTCAAACGTCACTAGTGACTGCGTTTGATTGGTGAAACGGAGTCAAACGTCACCAGTGACTGTATTTCATACTTGCCAACCCTCCCGTTTTTAGCGGGAGACTCCCGGTATTCAGCGCCTCTCCCGATAACCTCCCGGCAGAAATTTTCTCCCGACAAACTCCTGGTATTCAGCCGGAGCTGGAGGCCACGCCCCCTCCAGCTCAATGCGGACCTGAGTGGGGACAGCCTGTTCTCACGTCCGCTTTCCCACAATATAAACAGCTTGCCTGCCCAATGACGTCATAACATCTACGGCTTTTAGAGAGCAGAGTGTACAACTACGCACACAACAAGGAGACGAAGCAGAAGAACGAGGAAGTTACAGACATGGCGACGCCGTCGACGAGCAAGATGAAGAAATACGCTTGCAAGTTCCAAAACGAATGGAAACAAGAATTTCAGTTCATCCAGGACAGTTCGAAGGGGAAGGGGTATGTAATTATGTTGCCTGTACATTTTGTAAAACAGACTTCTCCATTGAACACGGTGGCCGAGTCATGAACGGAGGAGAAGTTAAACAGGACAATACTGCCATCTACTGGATAGCCCCCGGAACACTGAAATTCAAGTATTTATTTTATTTAAAATAAATATATATACATATATATATATATAGCTAGAATTCGCTGAAAGTCAAGTATTTCATACATTTATATATATATATATATATATATATATATATATATATATATATATATATATATATATATATATATACATATGAAATACTTGAGTTGGTGAATTCTAACTATAAATATACTCCCCTATTAACCACGCCCTTAACCACGCCCCCGCCCCACCTCGACCGCGGCCCCCCCACCTCCTGATATCGGAGGTCTCAAGGTTGGCAAGTATGCTGTATTTGATTGGTGAAACGCAGGCATGCGATAGATCCTACTTTGAAGGTCTGTCTGACAAACCAAAACAAACAAAGCGTGCATCAACAGATCGATAAAAATCAGTAGAGAGTAGCGAGCTGAATGTAGATAAATGGAGCAGAGTAAAAGTAGCGTTTCTTCTCTATAAATATACTCAAGTAAAAGTAAAAGTATGTTGCATTAAAACTACTCTTAGAAGTACAATTTATCCCAAAAGTTACTCAAGTAGATGTAACGGAGTAAATGTAGCGTGTTGCTACCCACCTCTGGTTCTTATGTTACCTGGCTCATAATGTAATGGACCCGAGTGGCCAGCTAGAAGGCCTTACTGACAACAACGTGTGATCTGATTGGCTATTGCAACTGTCTATCACTGTATGTCCCCAATCACTTACAGTGCACAGACACCTGCATTGCTGAATCTGAAGGCTCAGGCAGATTTGGTACAGCATGGCAACATAAGCTAGCTGAATTCTGATTGGATACAAACTCTATAAACTAAAAACAACAGCGCTGGAAGGAGCATAATATGACATGAAGAGAGTATGCATACTTTTAGATATTTAGGGAAAGTAAATAAAAAGTTACTTGTATCTTTAATTATGATCATGATTTCTGGTTATGTTAGGCCAGCAGAAAAGGCCTTGCTGGCCCTGATGGCACACCACTGTGTGTTCCTCTGGGCTCGTGACACACCATCATTACAGTTGGATGTTTAACAACCCGGCTGCGTGGTTTTGAGAGCAGTGGAGTTTATACAGTATTCTCTCCTTTTTTAAAGTTTCTCGTGAGTTGTAAACTTATTGTTAAAGCTTTCTAAAGCCACTCATTCACACAAGTAAGTCTACCGGAAGTTACAGGATTTTTCAAAAATAACAATGTCTTTTTCTTTTTTCTTAGTCGTCAAAAGTCTGTGATGTTTAAAATTCTCTCTCACAGATGTGTTTATGCATTAGCTTTCCTTTGTTTTGCAAGGCTGTTGTGCTGTATTGATTAAGGTTATATTCAAAATAACATGCCATTTAGAATTATGTATCACATAACTCACTATGCTGATTATAATTACATAGCCTTTTATTTAAACACAGCAGCTAAAGGGCAAACAAAATTGTGATGTGCCGACCCGTAGAATCGTAGGATTATATTATTTAAATAACACCATAGGTGTGATTGATATGGATTTATGGTTTGAAGATTTTGCTATGGAATATTCTTCCTGACATTTATAAATGCCTCCAATTTTACAGACTACGGGGCAAAGTTAAGGCTTGAGAGATTCTTAAGGATCCCACACCAGAGTTTCATCAATAATGTTGCCCAAATTGCAAAACAAAGATAACCAGGTTCCTTTTTTAAAATAATATGTGTTTACAATATTATTGTAACTGTACAACTGCTCCAAGAGTTCAGAATGACTTTCAGTTTGAAGAAAACCCATGTAACAATGTATTCCCTTCCATTTTCATCAAAATTCTTAGTATTTTTCTCTTCCTTCATCCACAACTTATGCGCTAATGCAAAATTTGCAAATAGCTCTCTTGAAGATCAAATATTGCTGTGCTGAGATCTTTTCTGCTTTTGCATCCATTTTTTTTTCTACATGGTTGTCTGTCTCTCATTATTTCTTTTCCTCTCATTTGACACTTTGATGTGAAGCGATCACGCTCAATGTTGTGCAAGGAAGGCAAGGGTTAATAGGAAACAAAGTGAACATGTTGGTGGAGCACAAAAGTGTTGAAAGGAGTAAGAAATAAAACTCCACTCAGAGGTAACCTTTTCGCGGCGTGGTCATTAACACTTCCATTACCAGCCATTCCAGATGAGCAGAGCCGTTAGTCATTTGGAGTCCAAACTCCTCTTCAAGACAGCCAAGCTTGTTTTGAACAAAACAGCAGAAAAAAGACAGCTAGTGCAAAATACAACAATCATCACGTGAAGCTGCTGATTTATATGCATGGGACTGAGTCAATTATGTCATTATTTCTTGATGTTTTCCACTGTCCAGGGTAGATTCAAAAGACAGATTACATTATCACATCAATTACAAAAACATCATGTTAACAAACGATTGAAAACGATTCAGTAAATTTTGAGCAAAAATAAATAAAATCAAGCAATTTGACTGTGAAATTAATCCTGGATACTGGACACTGCAGGTGAAGTTTTAAATATGAATAAATAATGGATACAAACAAGCAAGTGAACAACAATTATTGGCCAATGCATTCACACCTTATTTGAATACAATTCAACCAACACGTTCGGATAACAAGAAGAAACATTTTCTGTTCACATTTTTAACATTATAGCAATTTTCAATAAAAGTACAGCAACCAATATTTTAAAAGTAGATTTACCTTCTAGTGGCCTAGTGGTTAGAGTGTCCGCCCTGAGATCGGTAGGTTGTGAGTTCAAACCCCGGCCGAGTCATACCAAAGACTATAAAAATGGGACCCATTACCTCCCTGCTTGGCACTCAACATCAAGGGTTGGAATTGGGGGTTAAATCACCAAAATTATTCCCAGGCGCGGCCACTGCTGCTGCCCACTGCTCCCCTCAACTCCCAGGGGGCGAACAAGGGGATGGGTCAAATGCAGAGGACACATTTCAACATACCTAGTGTGTGTGTGACAATCATTGGTACTTTAACTTTTAACTTTAACTTAACTTACTAAATAAAGTTTCCTGACTTGGCCACACAGTATCGGTTCTTCGTCCTCGCGTCGCCAATGAAAAACAGCGTCACAAGAGTGCTAAACCATGTATGCCCCCTCATCCCTGTTGATGTTGGCCCCTCGCTTCCTGATTTCCATAGCCTCCTTCATCCATCGCTTGTATCTCTTTCTTTCTGTTGAAATGACTTCTCCTTTGCTGCCAGTTGCATGTTGTTGTGTTGCTCGCTGTCACTTCCATTGCGTTTGTCGTGTCTTTTGTGCCTTAAAGTTGTGTTGCGGCTTTATATTTTTGTGTTGTGTTGTTTGTCTTTGTTGTGGCTTTCGCAATCATGTAGCTGAAACATTTGTGTTTTGTAATTAATGCTATTGTCTTGTGGCATTTGCATTTGTTATGACCTTTCTCGACCACCGTAGGTAGCCGCCATTTTTGTCTTGATGATGTTGCATATGGGCAAATAGACTTAACGTTTAACTTTGTTATTTTTAAAAGTGCTAGACATCATAAAAACTCTGCCGTTCTTAAATCTAATGTTTTCTTTTTTGTAGTATCGATAAAATCGATCGATTCTCTTTGAAAACAATCTTGGATTGATACCTATCTTCCAGAAAGCAAACATGCCGAGCACAAATCCATATACTTGAAATTTAGGAATATAAATTGACCTATCGATATATCCATCAATCTCTACACCCGGAAATTGGTGACATTGGCTTGTAAAACCTACCCAGTATTGTATTTAACCAAATAGATACCGGGTAGTCTAAAAAGATGTGTCGTCTTATATCTTAGAGCATCGTTTGTCAGCCTTTAGTGGGCTGAGACACATAATTAAAATGAACAAATATATACGGCACACCACCAAGTGTGAAAACAAACATGTCGTATGAATGGCAGCAGGTGGATACAAACATTGGCTGGGACTGTTCTTGAGATTAATACACACACAACAACAGGTGGCAACAAACAAAGTCTCCTAAAGTCTCACACACACACACAAACACACACACACACACACACACACACACAACCCACACTAGTGACACACCATGACACACAGACAGGCTGGAGAAAACAACTCAAATGGCAAAATTGCAAATAGTGGAAGAGTTACTGTATGCTGCTAATTTCAAGATAATGGTGATAAATAGAGACAGAGGGGTCTCGATTCAGTGTACTACTAGGAAACAACTAGGTGATGGTAATCTCATTGTCTTGGTTTTAGTTTTCAAAAGTGTGTTGTTTTCTTCTAGACTATTTCTTGAAAAACTTTTTTGGTAGGGTACATTGTTGTAGATTTGTCTATGCCAATTGCATGCGTATTCATTGTGCCTCAAATTATACAACCGAATAACCATCCATACATCCATACGTCCATCTTCTTCTGCTTATCGAAGTTGGGTCGCAGGAGCAGCAGCTTAAGCAGAGAAGCCCAGACTTCCCTTTCCCCAGCTACAGTACTTCATCCAGCTGTTCCCGGGGGATCCCGAGGTGTACCCAGGCCATTGGGAGACATCGTCTCTCCAACTTGTCCTGGTTCTTCCCTGTGGTCTCTTACCGGTTAGACGGGCCCATAACACTTCCCCAGGGAGGCGTCCAGGGGGGCATTCTGACCAGATGCCCGAACCACCTAATCTGGCTCCTCTCGATGTGGATAACCCAATATTAAATGGTAAAATCTTAAAAGGTAAGGAGTCATTTACACCTTTACTAGGTGTAATGAAAAAAGATTTGAGCAAAGTCTGATAATATGTCATTTGTATTCTCCTGATTATAGCTTGGAAGCATTTTATCTTATAGGTGGGGTTTCAAAAGTGTTTTGTGGATCGTGCTAACAAGGCCAACTAAAACTGCAATGGAAAAGACAAAACCCTAATTACTAAGGTGAATATTTTCCTATCTACCAGTGCTGCTTCAACATTCATTATAGTGTAGTCAGACAGTTTTTCCAACCATTTTCTCCAAGGACTAGCCAATTACTAGGTACCTTTCTGTAACCGTTTTTTGAAACTATGTTTAGCTATGTATTACTTCCACTTATGACTAGACTAGACGATGCATGATAAGCGTTTCTCCCAACATTTACAGCTAGAGAAGCATTACAATTGCAATTCCTCCCCAAGACCTATTACCCACCATGGATGTATACGTACATATCAAGTAATGATAAAGAACACAACACAATTAATTGAGTTACACTGAAAAGGAATTTGTCATTTGTAATTCTTGAAAAATAAGATTGTATAAATGGTGACCCAATACAAACTAAACCAGGTTAATTTTTCAGTCCCAACCCGAAGTTTAGGAAATGTTTTATGTACTCACTCAATGACAGAAAGCTACTGATTATCAGTACAATAAATTAGATACATCTCTGAATGTAATGATTAACCTTCTCAGTGGCCTTGTGGTTAGAGTGTCCGCCCTGAGGTCGATAGGTTGTGAGTTCAAACCCCGGCCGAGTCATACCAAAAACTATAAAAATGGGACCCATTACCTCCCTGCTTGGCACTCAGCATCAAGGGTTGGAATTTGGGGTTAAATAACCAAAATGGAACAAGGGGATGGGTCAAATGCAGAGAGTCATTTCACCACACCGAGTGTGTGTGTGAATATCAGTGGTACTTTAATCAATCAAATTGATTAATCAGATTTTTTTTTAAAAAGCTTTGATTTATATTCTGTTGCTTTAATTAATTGTTGAATGAGTGTAACTTATAAAAAATGATAAAATCCCAAAACGTTGAATGCGGACATAATTTCTGCATGTCAGCTGCATAGAGCGCACATGAAAGATGTGGTGTGTGGGTGCTGTGATCTGTGTGGCGGCAAACAGCAGAGATTAAATAAAGTTAAAGTTAAAATTAAAGTACCAATGACTGTCACACATTTTTATTTCATTCATGCACACATTTTAAAAGTGCAATTTCAATTATGATGATGTGCATATATTTAAAAAAAATAAGGTTATGGCAAACAGAACATTGTTTATTTCAACTATTTTCCTTAAAATATGCATTGAAGATATAAAGTGTGTTCCGATAACTCGATAAATCAAACAAATTAATTGATAGATTACATGATTACTAAAACAATCGATAGCCGCAGCCCTAAATGCAACTCTGACGGCAGTTACTCCTAACACTGTAACATTTTGTACACGGCAACAGAAGCTTCTTGTTTAGCTTTTGAAACTAATTAGGAGCGTCTCAATATAAAGATTAATATACTACATCATTAGTTGATTTTTGTTTACTCAATTGTCATCTGATTGAATATATTCAGAAATATGGGAAATTATTTTACTGATTAACACAAATGACTTTCTGGGTATGTATGTAAAACATTCCAAAACCTAGAAAACAGTATACTAGACTTCCTGTCAATGAGAAAGGACGCAAAGAAAAAAAGCTCCGCTTCTGCTACCGGAGTTTTTGTTAAGTCTGAAGATTTTGACCACTGATTTGACCACTGATTTGCGATCACAGCCACAGGAGAGTCACCTGGCATCTTCGATCTGATTTTGGTCAGTTGAGAGGCACTGATACGCTGAAATAAGGCGAGTGGAAGAGCCGTTAGCCTCAAGCCAAAGGCGCCTCCCGCAGTTCAAAGCGGTTGCCTAGCAACCAAAAGTTACGGCGAGTTTACAGCTGTTTTAAAGTGATCCCGACGTCGCAGAGTGATATAAGTTGACAGGCTGACACCTCAAATTGATCTCTGAACGGCGCAAGGTACGAAATTGTTGAAAAAACAAGTTAAAAGTGCCGCAAGTCGCTAAAGAAGTAACTGCCCTTAAGACATAAGAGGCGCTGACGTCAGTGACTGCCGCGATGCCAAAAGTTAAAGGATTGACTGGAAAGACTGATTTGAAGCTGGGCACAGGACATGATGGGATTCAAGAAGGGATACTACAAAAAATACTCCAGGAATTTAAAGAAGAAATGATAGAAAAATTGGAAGAATTGATGGATCGATGGAAAGAGGATATGAAAGAAATGAAAGAAGAAATTAAAGAAATGGAAAAAAGAGAACAACTCCAGAAATAAAGAAGCCACTGAAATGAGCAAACAAATGAAGATCCTTCAAGAAGACAACAACATGCTGAGGAACATCATAGATGAAATGGATCAGGATAAACGAATGAATGATATCATTGTGACTGGGCACCGAATTAAACCAAGATCCTATGCGAAAGCTGTGAATAATGAAGGTGAACCAGATGAAATGGATATGATCTCAGCAGAACAGCAAGTGGTCAACTTTCTGCAATCAAAGGAAATTGAAATTGACATTAATACCATCGAAACATGCATCCCACTGAACGGAAGAAACAACAACGCCACTCCAGTCGTGCTCGTGAAACTCGTAAACAGAAAATCTAAAATGGCATTGCTGAGACAGGGAAAGAAGCTGAAGGGAACAAATGTGTACATGAATGAGCATCTCACAAAACGTAATGCTGGAATCGCCAAGAAAGCACGCGACTTGAGAAGGCAGGGAAAAATCCAGGGAACTTGGAGCACCAACTGTAAAATCTACATCAAGCTGAATGGAAGTCCAGAAGCAAGAGTAATTGTTGTCCATGACATCAAGGACCTGGACAATTTTTAAAGTTTACACAGCTACCACAACAACGATGATAATGGACTCTGACAGAAAACAAGCACCTAAATTCAGCATCGGCACTACTATGTTCCAAGGGACGACTAAACAAGAGGACCTAGATTCAGGATTGCATCCACCTACACTTATAGAGATTATTGAAACAGCATCAAAGATTGTTGAACAAGAAAATATGGAACTAAAAAATTTCTGCAACAAAGATCACAAAAACCAGGATTTGGAAAATGATATAGATCCAGATACAAATTGTTTCTCCCACATCAGTAATAGTTGTTTTTATTATACGGATGATCAATATAATAGTAACATTGAATGTGATAACAAATTGTCAATTATTCATTTTAATAGTAGAAGCTTGTATGCAAATTACAACAACATTAAGAACTTTTTGGAACACATCAACGAACCCTTCAAAGTGATTGCTTTCACAGAAACATGGATTGATGATAAAAAAGGAATAGATTTTGATCTGGAAGGATATGAACTAAACTACATCAACAGAACCAACAAAAATGGAGGAGGAGTAGCTGTGTACGTGATGAAGAACCTGAACTACAAAGTGGTAAAAAACATGTCATTTGCCATAGATAATATCTTAGAATGTATAACCATTGAAATATGTCAGGAAAAAAGCAAAAACATATTCATCAGTTGTATATATAGATCACCTAAGTCAAGTATAGAAACATTTGAAGAATGGATCAAGGCAACTTACATGGGCAATGGTCAAAGAATAATGTTCTTATGTGGTGACTTTAATATTGACTTATTGAACCCCAACAAGCAAAAGTCTATGGATGACTTCATTGATACAATGTACAGCATCAGTCTATATCCTAAAATCACAAAGCCAAGCAGAATCACAGGACAATGTGCCACGCTTATTGATAATATTTTTACCAATGATTTTGATAACACTACAAGTGGTCTACTTATAAGCGACGTTAGTGATCATCTGCCAGTTTTTACAATATATGATGGAAACTACAAGAAGAACATGGAAGACAAAAGGACATTTCGAAGACTATGCACAGAGAAGAGGATGACTGCCTTCAAAATTGAGCTACAAAAGCAAGATTGGGACAATGTGTATAATGAAAAAGAGGTTGATGAAGCATATGAACATTTCTTAAACAAGTTCATAATACTTTATGGCAAATATTGTCCATGGATACAACTCAGTAACAAGCAGAGAAAGAATAATCAACCATGGATGACAAAAGGATTAAAAAATGCTTGTAAGAAGAAGAATACACTATATAGAAAATGTATAGCACAAAGAACTATAGAGGCAGAAATTAAGTACAAAAAGTATAAAAACAAGTTAACAGACATACTACGATCATGTAGAAAATAATAGTACAGTGAATTATTGGACAGGAACAAAAATAATATGAGAGCAACATGGGGCATCCTCAATAGCATTATTAAAAATGGAACTAAGAGGGACTACCCTCAATAGTTCTTAGATGAAAATAAAAAAAATGACAACATAAAGGAAGTAGTTGAAAGCTTCAATAATTATTTTGTAAATATTGGACCAAAATTGGAAGAAAGGATTCCAGACCCAGTTCCAATTGAGGACTATAATGATACCATAGAGCAAAATCCCAACTCCATGTTCCTCAGTAATGTGACACAGGAGGACATAGTTACAATCGTGAAACAATGTAAATCTAAGACTTCAACTGATTGTAACGGAATTGATATGGAAACGATAAAAAAGGTTATTGAAGAGATCTCAGGACCATTAATGTATATGAGTAACCTATCATTTCAAACAGGTACATTTCCAAACAAAGTGAAAATAGGTAAAGTTGCACCAATTTATAAGACTGGAGACAAACATCAATTTACTAATTATAGACCTGTTTCTCTACTTCCACAATTTTCTAAAATCATTGAAAAACTGTTCAATAACAGATTAGAAAGTTTCATAAATAAAAATAGAATACTCGAAGACAACCAATATGGATACAGAGCTAATGTTTCAACTTCAATGGCTTTAATTGAAATTACAGAAGAAATTACCAATGCAATAGATAGTAAAAAATGTGCGGCAGCGGTTTTTATGGATCTAACTAAAGCATTTGACACAATTAATCACAATATTTTAATCAAAAAACTAGAACAATATGGCATCAGAGGGTTAGTCTTAAACTGGATAAGAAGTTATCTAACGAACAGGAAACAATACGTGAAGCTAGGCGAACACACGTCTACAACGCTAAATATATCCTGTGGTGTACCTCAGGGATCAATACTAGGACCTAAATTATTCAATCTCTATATAAATGACATTTGTAAAGTTACAAAAGATTTAAAGTTAGTATTATTTGCGGATGATACAACAGCGTTTTGTTCAGGAGAAAACACACAGGAGATAATACAAATAATAACAGAAGAAATTAACAAATTAAAAAGATGGTTTGACAAAAACAGACTATCGTTGAATCTTAGTAAAACTAAAATAATGCTATTTGGTAACAGTAGAAGAGAAAGTCAAACACAAATACAAATAGACGGAATAGAAATTGAAAGAGTAAACGAAACCAAATTTCTAGGTATAATGATTGATGATAAATTGAACTGGAAATTTCACATAAAAAATATACAACATAAAGTTGCAAGAAACACGTCAATAATGAATAAAGCAAAACATGTTCTAGACCAAAAATCCCTTCATATTCTCTACTGCTCACTAGTGTTACCATATCTGAGCTACTGTGTAGAAATATGGGGAAATAATTACAAAAGTACACTTCATTCATTAACGGTGTTACAAAAAAGATCAGTTAGAATAATACATAATGTTGGATATAGAGAACATACAAACCCTTTATTTATTGAATCAAAAATACTGAAATTCCACGACATAGTGAATTTGCAAACAGCTAAAATTATGCACAAAGCAAACTATAACCTGCTACCCATAGAATATACAACAATTCTTCTCAAAAAAAGAGGAGAAATATAATCTTAGAGAAAAACGTAATTTAAAACATTTGTTTGCACGTACAACACTTAAGACCTTCAGTATATCAGTATGTGGGATTAAATTATGGAATGGATTAAGCAAAGCAATCAAACAATGTACTAATATGATACACTTCAAGAAACTCTTCAAACTTAAAGTGTTTACAAAGTACAAAGAAGAAGAACCATGACAAACATTCTCAATTTATTTCATCCATCCATTCATTCATTCTTAAAGTAATCTTACTTATCTCATCATATGAAATATGACTTACTTCACCAATTATTATTATTAAATTCTTACTATTATTTATTTATTTATTTATTTTTATTGTGATTACTTATGGAGTTTATTGTGAAAAATTGTGAACAGGAAGTGAACAAAAAGTTTTGCAACTGTTATGTAAAGAAAAGGGGTAGGATTAAATAAGCTCTGCTTCTTCCTACTCCTTTTCGAACATGTTGAAAAGAAACTGGAAATTGTGATGTATCATGTTGTATGCTTGCATGTTCGAAATAAACTCAAACTCAACTCAACTCAACTCATTTATTTAAATTATGGATTTGCGGGATTTGATCTGGTAATAGAGGGAAATATGAGAACTGTTTTTTTACTTGTAATTTAAACAGCTCTTGGAAATAAAATAAGTGCAGTGGTACTAAGAGTAGTACTGCACATAGGCCTGCTCAATACCAAAAATTAATGATTTTAAGACAACACATCCAGCACCGCACACAGTGCAATTTACAACACAAACAACTTGAGACTGGAGAGAACAGAAGTACATACATCACACCTAAAGACCAAATATTGTGCAAATACTGGCAAAGTCAATTTCAGATGAGGTCGTGCATGGTGATGCTCTCTCTGGTATTGTCGTGGTCACGCTCTGTGTGTCTGTGTGCTGGATGTGAATGAATCCTGCAAGGGGAGTTAGTAGCGGGTTAGAGTTTGGATGGGAGGGGGATGCTGGATGGGCGGAAGGTTTCTTTGAAGTCTGGATTCCAATTAAACCCCTGACTGAGTTCTAAGCGCGCAAGAAAAATGGCTGAGGTACACGACATGGCCAGGTCCCCTCGACCAGCAAAGCCTTTCCATTTTAGCCCTTTTGTCTCCCTGCAGCTTCTGATATTTATGATCACTCCACAACATAACCCCCGCATTGGGCCTACTGCCCCACCAACACCCCAATAAAGTAAGGTAAAGACGATTTATTTATATAGCACATGAAACAGCACAGGAAAGCCCAAACAAATAGCAGACAAAGTGATGGCCAGCAGAGAAGCGCAGCAGGCACCATATTACTTCTCAAACTTATAGAGATGATTTTAATGAAGCAAAAATTTAGGTTAACTTTAAAGAAAGAAAAAACTAAGTGAAATATGTATGGTGGAACTGTTCAACCGAGGTGGTTGACGTCTAATTTATTTGAGTTAAGAAATGTTTTTCCTTTGGAGGAGTAGCCATCATAAAACCCTAATTTACTGCAAATACACTCAATTAAACAACATTTTAACATTCTTAACTGTCATTTAGTAGCAAAAAACAAGTAATTAATATTAAAAGGTAAAACAAAACAAATGTTCCCAGACCTTAGGAAATGTTCTGTATCTAACCCTATTTGTATTTTAGTTGAAGACCCCTGCTATAAGGGCTCACTGATTTTACTTGCATAGCTTGCAAAGGTCTCCCATTACGCCGAGCAAGTAGCCTTGGACAAAGCAGTCAAATACAACAATTCAAGGAATCTCAAACTTTTATTTTTTTGTTATTAATATTGAACTCAATTAAATAATTTCAATGTGAAGTTTTAAAGTTATAGAACTTGAAATCAATTAGTCTGTTTTTGTTTAGCCAAATTTCATTGCTACCTAAATATTTGTTTAATTACATACACCCTTCAGCAAACATATATTTATGAACACATACTGTACATATGTACACACATGCACACATAGAAATGCACATCCACATCACCTAAAACACGGCACACCATTAAGCATGACTTATTCTTATCAATATCATAACACTGTAGTTAATATATTTTTCTTGTCTTTTGTTTTCTTTTTTTCCTTTCCCTTAAAATCTACTTATTTATCTAATTAATGTATTGCTACATTTGAGTTGATAGTGATCATGAAAATACTGTTTTGGTAAATATGGCTATTCTTTTGTAATATTGTTTTTGCTAATAATATTACTATTACTATAATTATAGTGTAATCATGATTATTTGTAATACTATATTATTACTGTTTACGTGACTAATTTGTTTTTATTACCATGAATTGATTAACGTGGACCCCGACTTAAACAAGTTGAAAAACTGATTCGGGTGTTACCATTTAGTGGTCAATTGTACGGAATATGTACTGTACTGTGCAATCTACTAATACAAGTTTCAATCAATCAATAAATCAAATGAATACTGGTAACACATTTGTAAGTACTGCATTTGCTGTTGTTCAGTTGTTGTCTTTCTGTCTTGTCCCCAAAAGTATCCCATCTGCCTTTGTTTTTCTTCTTTCGATTTTTTCCTGATCTGGTCCGGTTGCGCCAAACTCTAAATATAAACAAACAAGTATGTCACGCTTACCTTCAGTAAAGTAAATCTGTATAGCAGGTACAGGCATCTACCAAAGATAAAAAATATTATTTGTCTGTGTGGCTGGACTGGACAGGAAAAAAAAAAGTTAAATTTTCCTTAAGGGATTAATAAAAAACATTTATCAAGTGATATATGCTTTTGTACTACAAAACCCAAAACCAGTGAAGTTGGCACGTTTTGTAAATAAAAACAGAATACAATGATTTGCAAATCCTTTTCAACTTATATTAAATTGAATAGACTGCAAAGATAAGATACTTAAAGTTCGAACTGGAAAACATTGTTATTTTTTGCAAATAGCTAATTTGGAATTTGATGCCTGCAAAATGTTTTTAAAAAACTGCCACAAGTGGCAAAAAAGGCTGAGAAGGTTGAGGAATGCTCATCAAACACTTATTTGGAAGACCCCACAGGTGAACAGGCTAATTGTGAACAGGTGGGTGCCATGATTGGGTATAAAAGCAGCTTCCATGAATTGCTCAGTCATTCACAAACAAGGATGGGGCGATAGTCACCACTTTGTCAACAAATCTGTGAGCAAATTGTCAAGTTTAAGGACAACATTTCTCAATGAGATATTGCAAGAAATTTAGGGATTTCACTATCTACGGTCCGTAATATCATCAAAAGGTTCAGAGAATCTGGAGAAATCACGGCACCTAAGCAATGATATTACGGACCTTAGATCACTCAGGCGGTACTGCATCAACAAGCGACATCAGTGTGTAAAGGATATCACCACATGGGCTCAGGAACCACCGTTAGTAAATACAGTTTGTCGTTACATCTGTAAGTGCAAGTTAAAACTCTACCATGCAAAGCGAAAGCCATTTATCAACAACACCCAGAAACGCCGCCGGCTTCGCTGGGCCCGAGCTCATCCAAGATGGATTGATGCAAAGTGGAAAAGTGTTCTGTGGTCTGACGAGTCATCATTTCAAATTGTTTTTGGAAACTGTGGACGTCGTGTCCTCCGGAACAAAGAGGAAAAGAACCAGCCGGGTTGTTATAGGCGCAAAGTTGAAAAGCCAGCACCTGTGATGGTACGGGGGTGTATTAGTGCCCAAGACATGGGTAACTTACACATCTGTGAAGGCGCCATTAATGCTGAAAGGTACATACAGGTTTTGAAGCAACATATGTTGCCATCCAAGCAACGTCTTTTTCATGGTTATTGTCTTGGGGGGGGGGGGGGGGGGGGGGGGGGGTAGCTTAATGCATTTCATACTGCAAGTCATATGTATAAATAGTACAGATATAATGTACATATCCATCCATCCATTTTCTACCGCTTGTCCCTTTTGGGGTCGCGGGGGGTGCTGGAGCTTATTATATATATATATATATATATATATATATATATATATATATATATATATATATATATATATATATATATATATATATATATATATATATATATATATATATATATATATATATATATATGTCCCAAGCTACTTTTGCCGTGTAGCTAGTGTAGCTTGCTACAATTCTCTTGGGACAGCTCCCCTGTAGCTTAGCTATGTTTAATCGAGAATAACTTGTAGATTAGTTAACTACATTTTCCAAGTAGCTTGCCCATCACTGACACTAACAAAACAAAACATGGCATGGCACTAACAATTCAGATAAAACACCATCTTTGAAGCGTCCAAACTGGAGAATAACTAATATTAACTCAATTTAAAAAATATTATGAAAGATATGATTAAATATATGTAAAAATGAAATATAGATAATACAACAATAAGTTAAAAAAAAAGTGTTATTGAAAGAATAAAAGTAGTGATAATAGCAATAAATAAAAAAGAAAAAATAACCGAATAGAAATAATAAATAAATAAAAAACATACAATTTTAACATGATCAGTAAAAAGCCTGATTATAAAGGTATGTCTTTAGCCTTTTTTTTAGCATCAATGGTCACTGCAGTCTTGAGGCTCTCCAGGTGCGGGCCATAGTGGCTAAATGCCGCCTTATCGTGGGTCTTTGTTCTGGTATTTGGTCAAGTTTGGTGCCAGAGGATCTCAGAATCCACAAGGCTTGATATGGTAAGAGCAGGTCAGATAGATAAGAAGGTGCAAGTCCATTAGGACATTTAAAAAGTAATAATAGAACTTTAAAATCGACCCTGAAGCGGACGGGGAGCATATGCAGCGAATTTGCAAATGGTGTAATGTGCTCCCGCCCTCTGGTCCTTGTCAGTATGCGGGCAGCTGAGTTTTGTAATAATTGTAGAGTTCTAATATTCCTTTTGGGAAGGCCAGAGAGCAGGGCCTTACAATAGTCTAAACGACAGGAAATAAAAGCATGCATTAGCACCTCCGTGTTGGCCTGAAACGGGTGGACTCTGACTATGTACTTAAGATGTTAAAAAACTATTTTTGTAATATTTTTATTATGTGGAAAAAAAGTCAGCTCCGAATCAAAAATCACACCCAGATTTTTCATAGATTGTGTTGGTTTAAAATCTTGTAATTTTGGGTAAAGTTTCTATGACGAAAGCCTCTGTTTTGTCCTGTTTGAGCTGTAAAAAAATTCTTATTAAAACCTGCGTAAGGTTATTTTTCTTTTCAGAATGTTATCTATGCACAAACTAAATTGTCTGATAGGTGACATTCAACAGTACAAGTATGATTTGCAGTCCATTGGATTTCTACAGCCATGATTTCCGACACAATTGTATGTGAGGGCTGAGTATAGCGTAAGGCAACGTGATACACTTTACAAACACATGTATCTGACTGTTAATTCTTCTAGGTTTTTTTTCCGTTTGAAAAGGTAATAGTGGAAACATGGACGGGAAACCTTAGCTGGGTATTGTGCTGGTATGGAGAGAAATTCAGAGGGTTCAGTGCTGCAAGGCAACTGCGGGCAATTCATAGAATACCCGACGCAATGCCTAAAACCCCCCTCAGTTTTGTGTTTTTATTTTTGGCACATGAATTCCACCCTCTCGCTCACGCCGGCTGGAAAACACACAGGAGGTAGCGATACATTCTCCATAATTCATTCGGCATTGAATTTCATTTCCTTTCCTCTTAAAAGTAAACACAGCCGCGCTCAACACCACAGACCTACAAAGAGCAAAAGTATGTGCATGCATTGCTTCTCTTGGAGCTGAGAACACAAGCAACAGTGGGAGTTCACACACTAAACACACAAACATGCCACTGAAAAGTGTCACAGACACCTGGTCAAATGGTTCCAAAAGAAACCAGCCTGCATAAATGGCTTCCTTGGGGAGAAAGGGATGCAGGTAAAAGGATATGAGCAAGTTTTTATTCCATCAGCTCCTGGCAGAGACAGCGCTGGAGGTTAGATGAAGGGAGGGGAAGGGAAGGGTTAAAACGGGGAGCGAGAAACATTTTATCACACCAGAGGGGACAGGGAACTGAGGGGCGAGGAACAGTAAATATTTCAAGTGAATAGGTGAAACGAACAAAAGGTTTATTCTCATCCCCACTTTTTAGGGTGCAAAATGTGATCTTGGTAATCCATAACAGAAGTCCTAGTTGACACCCGGATGCGGCACTGAGGAATAGGCCTCTGCATTGCAGGCCCCCACAATAAAAGACTCCTTCTTATTAGTGCTGCCTGCAAAAACAGCTCCATGTTCAAAATTTAAAAAAATATCTAACTATTACTTTAAATATAACGCCTAACTAAAATAGTGACGATCAGGATGTTTAGTGAGCGTTTTTTCAACGACAGTAATTCCTTGTTTATCGCTGTTAGTTGGTAAATTAATTTACGTTAAGTAGGAATGATTAATTAATTATACATGGAATATTTTCATTGCTACAGCATAAAAAGCCTGTTTACAACAGTCCCCGTGCAGCTGTTTAAATTATGAGAGCCCCCTAGACATGAAATACCCCCCCCCCCCCCCCCCCCCATAGTGACCTTTACAATATAGTAATACTACCTTAGGCTTCGCCAATCAGTGGCTGTGATACTAAACAGCGCACAATCTCCCCACATCTGCCGTCCATCATTGCGGTTTCTCATTGTTCCCATTGAATTGAGTTTCTTCTTGCCGGGATGTGGGTTCAGATACGAGGATGTCGTTGTGGTTCGTGAAGCCCTTTGAAGCACTTGTGTGTAAGGGCTGTATAAATAAATTTGGATTGATTGATTAATTGATTCTTTATACTGAGCTCACAGTAGCCAGCATCATCTCCTAAGATCCTCGGGTGTCGTGAATGTCAATCAAGTGACGAAAGTGATGACATAGTAAAGATTGATAATCGTTCATTTTCGTCCGACACACCCTCCGCGATCGACCTAATGGGCACCCCTGCACAATAAAGAGTGAAGCCACAAACTTTGAACCGTGATGCATTGAGGGATTACTGTAGCTCTGCAAAGATGAATAAAATAATTCAATTAGGAAAAGCATTGATTCATAATTTGTTGCTTCGATAAATCGATCAATGAGTGTAATTGATAAAATCTCTAAACTTTAAATAGGCGGACAAAGTTTTCGCATGTAGCTAGAAGGCACTTTGTGGCAGCAAACAGCAGAGATTTGATTTTTTTTATTAAAAAAAATATTTTTTTAATAATGCACACATTTTAAAAGTGCAATTTCAATGTTGATGATGTGCATTTGTTAGAAAAATAGAATGAATTTGATGGCAAGTAGAAAATCATTGTTATGGTTATGGTCTTATGGTTTGAGTTTATTTCGAACATGTATACAATCAAAACATCATACGTCACCATTTCCAGTGTCTATTTTCAACATGTCCAAAAAGGAGTAGGAAGAAGGAGAGCTTATTTGTATCCTACTCTTCTTTCATTACATAGCAGTTGCTAAACCTATTGTTCACTTCCTGTTCTCAATTTATTCACAATAAAACTCCATAAATAATTACATTAAATAATAACTAAATGATAATTAATGAAGTAAGTTGTATTTCAACTGTTTTCTTTATAACACACAATGTTTTATGCGATTTATTTATCCGAACAAAACAGAAGTCATTGTCATGGACCCACTAGCTGCGGAAGCTAGCTCTCCAATGAACTAAATACACTCAACCTACTCAGTGGCCTAGTGGTTAGAGTGTCCGCCCTGAGATCGGTAGGTTGTGAGTTCAAACCCCGGCCGAGTCATACCAAAGACTATAAAAATGGGACCCATTACCTCCCTGCTTGGCACTCAGCATCAAGGGTTGGATTTGGGGGTTAAATCACCAAAAATGATTCCCGGGCGCGGCACCGCTGCTGCCCACTGCTCCCCACTGCTCCCCTCACCTCCCAGAGGGTGAACAAGGGGATGGGTCAAATGCAGAGGACAAATTTCACCACACCTAGTGTGTGTGTGACAATTCATTGGTACTTTAACTTTAACTTTAACTTTCACTCCACAGTGATGTTTTGGGGAATTTACTGAGGAATTTGTGAAACTGAAACAATACAAAAAGAATGCACTTGTAAGTTAATAATACCAATACAGACACTTGTAAACATGTTAGCATATTAGCTAATGCTAACAGTGCTAGCTTGATTCCATTATGATAGCATGTACAAATATGCATGAAAACACTCCTACACACCTCACACATGGGATGGTTTAGTAAGTATGAATTGTTTTAGTTGTACTGTAAAAATTACAAAATATACACCCAATTGGCCCTAGTGTGTGAATGTGAGTGTGAATGTTGTCTGTCTATCTGTGTTGGCCCTGTGATGAGGTGGCGACTTGTCCAGGGTGTACCCTACCTTCCGCCCGAATGTAGCTGGGATAGGCTCAAGACACCCCTGCAACTCCGAGAGGGTGCAAGCGTCAGAAAATGGACGAATGGATGTATGGATATTAGCACCATGCAGAATATTGTGAAAATGGATGGATGGATATTAGCATCATGCAAAATATTGTGAAAATGGATGGATGGATGGATATTAGCATCATGCCGAATATTGTGAAAATGGATGTATGGATGGATGGATGGATATTAGCATCATGCAGAATATTGTGAAAATGGATGTATGGATGGATAAATGGATATTAGCATCATGCAAAATATTGTGAAAATGGATGGATGGATGTATGGATATTAGCATCATGCAGAATATTGTGAAAATGGATGGATGGATATTAGCATCATGCAGAATATTGTGAAAATGGATGGATGGATATTAGCATCATACAAAATATTGTGAAAATGGATGGATGGATGGATGGATGATATTAGCATCATGCCAAATATTGTGAAAATGGATGTATGGATGGATGGATGGATATTAGCATCATGCAGAATATTGTGAAAATGGATGGATGGATATTAGCATCATGCAGAATATTGTGAAAATGGATGGATGGATATTAGCATCATAGAAAATATTGTGAAAATGGAAGGATGTATGGATGGATGGATGGATATTAGCATCATGCAGAATATTGTGAAAATGGATGGATGGATATTAGCATCATGCAAAATATTGTGAAAGTGGATGGATGGATGGATGGATAGATATTAGCATCATGCAGGATATTGTAAAAGTAATCATTTCTGAAAAAACTGTACGTGCGGGCTGTTTGTGCCTTATAATTATTTTAGTAAATAAAACCCCGGAAGACAAAATTATTAGCCTTCGTTGCAGTCAACCTCTCCAGATCCGCAGGATTTAGAGAAAGGAGGGGTGAGCAGAGCCCACGAAGGAGCCTCCTCATTGGTTGATGCGATATATAGTGAAGCGTGTTTGCAATAAGGTATAGCAGCTGAACACCCACCTGGAAAGATCGCAATACCTGCGCTTGCTGTTACTGCATTTACTGCTAAAAACCCAAAAAGAGGAAATCACAGGAAGAAAAGAAAGACGCTGTACATCTAAAAAACCAAAGAAGAGCCAAAACCTGAATAAATATTTGCCCGACGTATTGGCGGGCCAGTCTTGGACTAACTCCGGATGCGCAAGTGGCTGTTTTTCTTCTACACAGGTGATCCAATGTTCCGTTTTTTTATATTTTGTGTGTATCCTTTTGTGTGGCGATGTGTGTTACCGATAGTCACCTGATTGCTGTTCCGTGTATTCTAAGTAGAGGCATAGTTCGTGGTGTAGGACCAAAGGCCAAGTCAAGCTAGAGCTAACAGTGCCCGTAATGTCATCCAATACACATAAACTGCACACAACTTGTATAATATACTATGTGTATGTGATGATGAATATTTCAAAATGAGAGTAAAAAAATACACGTACCTGTGAAGACGACATTTATTTTCTGCAACAACATACGAACTAGGGCATCCTTCAATGCAATTTCAGACTGTCAGCAACATATGCGCAGGTGCGCAGAGTGGGGGCAGGATTTACAGTTTGAATTCTGCCTGATGACACACAATTCAAGTACCCCATCTTTAATGCTTGTAGTGATGAATGAAGAAACTACAAGTAGAAACGCTATAGACGACTGGTAGACCGAACGCCACTTGTTCTTCCGGTTCAAGACACTAAACAGAAGGACACACTGTAGATGTTCAACCCACAGCACCAAAAGATGACACGATAGCACAAACAATAATGCATATTTTCAGTGTCTCTGTCTGTGTTTTATGAAAACTATTTGTTGAATACAAAACATTATAGTCGTTAGCGTAGAAAAATCCATAAATGATCTGCACCATTTTATAAGCCGCAGGATTCAAAGCGTAGTGGGAAAAAAATGGCATATAGTCTGGAAAATGCAGTAGTTGTTTCATTCGTTAGTCTACGGAAGCTTCTTTACCATTTTTTTTTTTGGAGGGGTGAGTCGGGGTGTTTATAAGTGATCGAACCTTTTGGCTGTCAGAGACATAGCACTCAGTCTCTGCTCCAAGTCAGAGAGCGGTCTGTCAGTGCGGCTGTGAAAGCCAGATAACCCTTTGATGGAGAGTAGAGGTGCTTATTGTTGTCTGTAGCCTCCACCTTGCCTCAAACACATATGAAGATTTATTGATGGAGAGGGGCCGGGCAGCAGGAGCCCGTACTAACATGGCAGGCCGCGTCGGCAACAGGAAAAAGGGGGCAAGGAGAAGAGAAGCGGCAGGGGAGACACACAGTGGGGGGGAACTCTTGAGACCTGCCTGTGGAGGACACAATGCTTCTGGTAGAGATGACCGTGATTATCTAACTGTTAAAGGGAGGACAAACGATGGTGGTAGTGCTCTCGCAACATGTCCTCCTCTGCAACAAATGCAGCAACCATCAAAGAAGACAGAGGAGGGGAATTTGAGACCTGCTGGGGTGCACAAGAAAAGTTTAAAAGACGCACTTGCAGTGCTCTTTGGAAAAAGGAACAGTCCAGCCATGTATAATGCTAATTCTATGGACTCCAACCAACAAATTGAGGTGGAACACAACAAAGCAGTCTGGCGTTATCCAACATACTGTGCAAAACCACATGTTGCCCCACCTTAGTAAGATACAGGAAATTAATTCTATATGAATAAAAAATATATATGATTGTTACATCAAGAATGTAGGTGTAAGCAGAATATAAAATGTGTCTTTCTGCACAGGAAGGTGAAGCCAAAATATCAAGTATCCACATTTACAAAACTATGCATATTTTCAAATGACCACCTGCGTTTTCTCCCCCATTATAGATTCATTTTGAGCTATGGCTATACGTGTTTTTGCAGAGTGACGAAAAGTAAGTGGTAGCAGATGAACAGGGCAGAGAAAGACATGTGAGAGCAGCAGTATAGTCGAGAATGCTAATCTGCGACTCATGGTGCCCTCTTCTGATCACAGGCTGCATGATACACTCCAT
>NC_084732.1:47119244-47279244 GCF_033978785.1 Entelurus aequoreus | reverse complement strand
CTCATACCTCTTCCATTATTCATACTAAAATACAAGTGATGTAAAGATGAATAATAAATGCAGTCAACACACAACAAAAGTTGGTAGACCAGTGCTGTCAAAATGGTCACTTGACAGGGGCAAAAATCTGCCTATGGTTCTTTATTGAACACCGTTGGACAAATTTAGAATACATACCCTTTTGCTCTACAATTTATTTTACTTCAATTCATGAGGTACATTCGGATACACTCGAATGTCTTAAACCTGTGTTCTAGTCTTCCGTTGCTCCATCAAAGATGTTTGCAAGCTGCTCTTTCCATTTCGTTAGGGCTTACATGTTGATGATTATTGTAAGGCTGCAGCTATCGATTATTTTAGTAATCTATCGATTAGTTTGTTCGATCAATCAAGTAATCGGAAAGAACAGATATTGGATATTTCGGAGAACTAGCATCCTCTAAAATGGACATTTGATTTTAGTCTATTAATTTTGTCAAATTTTCAGGAGCGCTCTGATGTTTTTAGGAATCTGCTGCTAAAATGTAAGTTTTTCAAAAATGTTTTGAACTGAATTCGCAGGCCACGATTTGAATAGTGAAAATGATGAAAAAGAGAGTACTTAAAATAGAACCTTGAGGAACGCCACCTATATAACTAAAGAAGTTGAACAAATGACTACTGACTGCATCTGAAGTAAACGATCAACAGCAACACCCTAGTAACATAAATCAGAATATGGAAAAAATTGTAACTAAAAAGGAGGGGACTTAAAGGGGTGCCTTGAGGAACACCTCAGTTATGTAAATCAGACGTTGGCGCCCCAGTGTTCTATGTTTGCTAGCAAGGTTAAAATGTCAAAGTTTTTGACGTGCCGATTGATACTGAAATATCCATACCGCCGATACCAGATCTTTATGCTCTAATATTGATCCTCAAATCCAAATATCGATACTTTAGGTATCTGAGATAATGTAAATCCTTAACAGGAATACAATGTAAAGTAACTAAATTATAGAGATATTTTTTCTTTTGCCTAGGTAAGTATGTAATGCATCCATGCAGCAGCATGCTGTGCTGTGCTCTGTCAGTCAGTCTTTCATTTGTGAATTGAAGACAATTACTGAAAATCAAAAATTGAGTCACTCAGTATTATAAAACAGCAAGTGTATGCATCCTTTCATTGTAGGCTATTCGGAGACACTACATATTGTCATGTCTGTGTGAACATGTTTTGTTTGGCCATGTGCTTTTTTGGATTTTGTCAGTTCCTGTTTTTTCACTCCCTGTTTTGTTTCCATGACAACCCATTAGTTTTCACCTGTCCTCATGTCACACACCTGATTCATTTGCACTCATGCACCTGTTGTTAATCATGTCTGTGTTATTTAAGCTTTTCATTTTCTGTTGGGGCTCTGCGATGAGGTGGCCACTTGTCCAGGGTGTACCCCGCCTTCTGCCCGATTGTAGCTGAGATAGGCTCCAGCGCCCCCCGCGACCCCGAAGGGAATAAGCGGTAGAAAATGGATGGATGGATTTTCTGTTGGTCGGCTGGCGACATCACATTCATGCTCTGCACTCTTGACACGCTGCTTACTCTGTCCAGGTCATAGTTCATGCTGCTCTTTTCTTGCCACGTAAGTTTTTTGTTTATTCAAGCCACTATTTTTACCTCCGCTGTGAGCGCCTTTTGTTTGTTCCTTTTTTTCCATAGTTCTGCCTTTGTGCTAGTTTTGTTTTATTAGCCAAGTTTGTTCCCCGCCTTGTGCATGCCTTTTGTTTATACTTTTTATAGTCTATTATTAAATCATGTATTTAACTTCACGCCATGTCCGGTCCAATTCTTATGCATCTCGGGAAAACAAACCACTTCATAGTCCACGTCCTGACACATATAGAGTTGAATATAAATAAGATAACGTATTCTGTGCAGAATAACGCCTGTCATTTTATAGTGTTTGCACTTGAAGTACATTACTTTAAAAATTGTACCAGACACAGGTATATTTGCACAAAGTACCGGTATCGGATCAGTATCTCCGATGCCAGCCTTAATTTTACTTCTGTATCAGATCGGAAAGAAAATCAGTTGTATGTATCGCACATCACTAGTCAAAGCAAGGATCTCATATGTTAACAGTTGTCCAAGTTCCTCGATACAACAGTAGCATACTAGTGATTTTAGGAATGTTCTGCAAAAATGTTTGTCTCCCAAGTTTTGAACTGAACTCCGAGGCCGGTATGGCATCAATCAGGGCTGGATTGGGCCCCAAGGTCGCCAGTTGAATAGCCTTGCTTTATAGCCTCAATTCGTATTTTAGATATAGATTTTTTTGATTCTGTTTTTTTTTAAATGCACATCATGAACACTGAAATCCCATGTTTAACATGTGTGAATTAATTAAAAAAAAAACATCTCTCAGTTGTTTGCAGCCACACAGATTATGGCACCATCACACAACCACTTTTATTTGCACTCTATTGCAGCTGCTGTGCGAAACCTCTGTCCGCGTATTTGATTTTTCTGGACACTCCATGGAGTCCGATTGTACCAATTTTACACTCAAACGATTAATCAAAGCAACCGAAAATAATTCAAAGCTTGTTTCTAATTGAATTTATTGATGCGTTGTAGCCGTAGATCATTGCAATATCAAAGTTCACCTACAGCAGGGGTCGGCAACCCGCGGCTCCGGAGCCGCATGCGGCTCCTTGACCACTCTGATGCGGCTCAGCTACATACATGCCGACCCCCCCCCATTTTCCCAGGAGATTTATGGATCTCAGTGTCTCTCATAGATTACTCCCAGGGAAAAAATAATCCTATTTACACTCTAATTACTAAATAAAGGGCGTGCCCTAATTGCACTGCAGTAATTGTCCTCTATAGCATTTACATACAGCGTGCCAGTCCAGCCACACGTTGCATGTTGTTATTACTTGCACACACAGGCGACAGCAAAGCATACTTACTCATCAGCCACACAGCTTACACTGACGGTAGCCGTATCAAACAACTTTAACATTGTTACGTTACAAATATGCGCCACACTGTGAACCCACACCAAAAAGAATGAAAAACACATTTCTGGAGAACATCCCACCGTAACACAACATAAACACAACACAACCATTACCCAGAATCCCATGCAGCCCTAACTCTTCCGGTCTACATTATACACCCCCGCTACCACCAAATCCCCCCACACATCAACACCCCCCCCCCCCTCCGTGCGTTGGTTGAGCGGAAGAGTTAGAGCTGCATGGGATTCTGGGTATTGGTACCGTCAGTGTAAGATGTGTGGCTGCTGAGGTAGTACGCCTTGCTGTCACTTACATGAGCAAGCTGAAATTGCATTCTACGTGTGGTCAATCAGGTACACTGTTAGGGCAGACTGTAGAGGGCGCCAAATGCAGTGTCATCACGGTCCGATATTCAGGAGTCTCCCGGGAAAAATGAGAGGGTTGGCAAGTATGACGCGCCATTCATTCAAAACTCGGGGGCTGCACTAACATCAAATTTCCACATTAAAGTGCGTGCCGGTGCGTGTGTCGGAGACACCTGGTTAACATAGCACAAAGCATTTAAGCTTTGTATGTGCTGTTTTTCATTTTAAATTTCAAAAAAATTTTTGTGGCTCCCATTACTTTCTTTAATTTGTGAAACTTGCCAAAATGTCTCTTTGAGTGGTAAAGGTTGCTGACCCCTGACCTACAGTATGTCCAATAGAAGGAACAAGATACAGGATTATTTTGAGACAATAATATTTAGGCTACACATCCTCATCTTCAAAATAAACCTTGATAATGACTAAGCAACACAGACTATCAGAAATGGCCCAACCATCACTGAACTGGACTTGTCTGCCCCTCTGCTATAAGGATGAAGAAGACTTCCCCATCAGGGCTCACCCTTGCGCCTGACTAACCAGCAGATGCATTAATGCTGTAACATTTATCTGTGACCAGTTTTCAATGGCAACACATCAACTCATAAGGTTCACGAATGTTGGCTTGAGCTTGCACGCAGTTTTGGATCCTACTGTTCACAGGGTTTTACAATCGTATTTTGGCATTAAGTAAAATTCTCAGCAAGAGGGGAAGAATCTCTTCCCCCTCTGCTCCAAGCTATGATACAGCACACAAAAAGGTAGGATAAAGTATTATTTTCATATAATCTTCGCATGCGCATAATTAAACCGATTTGTAGCATGCAGTGATATAAATGCTCCTATAAGCAGCTGTTTTTATGCAGCTCTGGATTGATCTGCGAGTGTGCAGGTCCATCCCTCCATCCATTTTCTACTGCTTGTCCCTTTTTGGGGGTTGCGGGGGGTGCTGGAGCTTATCTCAGCTGCATTCGGGCGAAAGGCGGGTACACCCTGGACAAGTCGCCACCTCATCACAGGGCCAACACAGATAGACAGACAACATTCACACTCACATTCACACACTACGGCCAATTTAGTGTTGCCAATCAACCTATCCCCAGGTGCATGTCTTTGGAAGTGGGAGGAAGCCGGAGTACCCGGAAGGAACCCACGCAGTCACGGGGAGAACATGCAAACTCCACACAGAAAGATCCAGAGCCAAGGATCGAACTCAGGACCTTGAATCCATATAATGTTCATGACGTTTATTTTCGACCGTGTCTAGAAACAAAATAGCGGTGACGACTTCAAAATATTTTGGAGAAGGTGGGATGTGGTTTCATTTGCAATCTGGGAACGCCTCCAAAATCGAATATCTTGCAGACAGACTCAAAAAAACTACTTTTGAGCAAAATGTATGCAGGATGTACACCAATGCATATCCAATGCAAAGGTCCCTTTTAATGAATTTCTATGCATAGGGAGAAAATGCTGATAATAGGTGATAAGTCAGATGTTTGAAACAGACAACTGTCTAAACCGCTTAAAGGCCTACTGGAATAAAATGTTTTTATTTAAACGGGGATAGCAGATCCATTCTATGTGTCATACTTGATCATTTCGCGATATTGCCATATTTTTGCTAAAACGATTTAGTAGAGAATATCGACGATAAAGTTCGCAACTTTTGGTCGCTGATAAAAAAAGCCTTGCCTGTACCGGAAGTAGCGTGAAGTCACAGGAGCTAGTATTCCTCACATTTCCCCATTGTTTTCAATGCAGCGAGAGCGATTCGGACCGAGAAAGCGACGATTACCCCATTAATTTGAGCGAGGATGAAAGATTCGTGGATGAAGAACGTGAGAGTGAAGGACTAGAGTGCAGTGCAGGACGTATCTTTTTTCGCTCTGACCATAACTTAGGTACAAGGGCTCATTGGATTCCACACTCTCTCCTTTTTCTATTGTGGATCACGGATTTGTATTTTAAACCACCTCGGATACTATATCCTCTTGAAAATGAGAGTCGAGAACGTGAAATGGACATTCACAGTGACTTTTATCTCCACGACAATACATCGGCGAAACACTTTAGCTACGGAGCTAACGTAATAGCATTGGGCTTAACTGCATATAGAAACAAAAGAAATAAGCCCCTGACTGGAAGGATAGACAGAAAATCAACAATACTATCAAACCCTGGACCTGTAACAACACGGTTAATACTTTCCAGCCTGGCGAAGCTTAACAATGCTGTTGCTAACGACGCCATTGAAGCTAACTTAGCTACGGGACCTCACAGAGCTTTGCTAAAAACATTAGCTATCCACCTACGCCAGCCCTCATCTGCTCATCAACACCCATGCTCACCTGCGTTCCAGCGATCGACGGTGCGACGAAGGACTTCACCCGATCACCGATGCGGTTGGCGGCTAGCGTCGGATAGCGCGTCTGCTATCCAAATCAAAGTCCTCCTGCTTGTGTTGCTGTAGCCAGCCGCTAATACACCGATCCCACCTACAGCTTTCTTCTTTGCAGTCTTCATTGTTCATTAAACAAATTGCAAAAGATTCACCAACACAGATGTCCAGAATACTGTGGAATTTTGCGATGAAAACAGAGCTTTTTGTATTGGATACAATGGGTCCGAATACTTCCGTTTCACCATTGACGTCACGCGCATACGTCATCATATATAGACGTTTTTAACCGGAAGTTCCCCGGGGAATTTAAAATTGCACTTTATAAGTTAACCCGGCCGTATTGGCATGTGTTGCAATGTTAAGATTTCATCATTGATATATAAACTATCAGACTGCGTGGTCGGTAGTAGTGGGTTTCAGTAGGCCTTTAAAGATTTCACACGTCCTCTAAATTCTTCACCAGGTAAAAGAGGCTGACCAGAGATTAACATGAGTCGCACACCAGAAAGGTGTTTTGTTTGTGACAATATGAAAGAAGAAAAACATCCCTGCTGGGCCTGCACTGTTAGGAAATATACAGTAGGTGGAGGGGAGTTGTTCTATGTTCAAATGATGCTGTTGGTAGAGCGGGCTCAAAGTGCGGAGAAAATGAGCATAAGAGCATATTTTCTACTGTCAAAGAGAAAAAAGTCTCGCAGATATCAGACCGGTGTGCCTCTTTTATGCTGATTAGATCAGTGCCTCTTTTCTTCAAATGTGTTGTGAATAAATGCTGTCATTTATTGCGAGCAGTTCAGACAGCATGAATCAAAATGTCCTTGATGTTTGCTTAGCGATTAATATTGTGTACATTTGTCATGCGGCATCTCACAATTAATATGGGAGCCGTGCGCCGAATGTCTGCCTGAATATCTAATATAAAAGAAAAATGGGTGAGGATTGCATTTTGTTTTTAATGTTTTGCTCGAGCGGAGCACTGCTGTCACGCCTGCCTTTTTTTTACAGGATGTCAGACAAAAAGAAAAGGCGAGATGGAGAGGGGGGGTGGGATCCTGGAGATGGAGGGGGTGTGAGGGGGGCTGCTGACATGCACTTGTCTCCAATCTCTTGGAATCCATTGCACAATTCATCTGCTTTGTCTCTAATGCCACGACTGAGGACAATCAGACCAGAGTGTCGCCCATTAGATTCCTCATACTGCACCCCCACCCCACCCACCATGCAGAGCCACCCCCTTGCCCCTCCCTCCAACACCTTTTTTTTTTTCCATGTGACATGCTGACTGAACGAGAGGTAAGGCAATTTGCAAGCACTACATCACCCCCACCCCCAAAAAAACAACAACAAAAAACTAACAGGGGTATATTAGGAATGGAACCACCCCCAAAAACCATGTTGTCATGGAGATACAGTACAGTCCACAAATCATACACCAACACAGAGGAAATCCCAATATACAGCATAGAGTAGAGTATACACACACACACACACACACGCACGCACGCACGCACACACACACACACACACACACACACACACACACACACACACACACATACACACACACACACACACGCTCACACAGGCTTTACGACACAACAAAGTATTGGTGTGTAAATATACTGTATGATTAAATTGGGTATGAAAGCCCAGCCACAGCAGTATAAATAAACATATTGTCTTTCAAATATGGTCTTATGGTTATGGTGTGATGGTTTGAGTTTATTTCGAACATTTATACAATTACAACAGGCTATACGTACATGTTTTTTGATCATACGACACTCATCAATGGGGATGGTGAAAAAAATCGGATTCACTACCAAATTGTGATTATTTTTTATTTTGATTCTAAGTTGATTCATAATTTTCAAAAATCTATTTTTTTATTTTTTTTAAAGAATCATTAGCTATGGACACAATTAATAAGAATAAAAACCTAACCGGAATAAAAATGTTTCATGTAAACACGCAATTCGGAATATTCTGATCTGATCACACACGTTCAGATCAAAAAATGTTTCCGATCGAGACGGGTGGTTATGCCAATAATCATTCAGATTGGAGCCCATGTAAACAAAGTTTGGGTTGAAATTATCCTTACTGCGCATGTCTGTGACGTCAGCTATACTTTGGTGGTATGGGTGGGACTAAATTGAATAGTCTCGGAATTAAGCAATTGTCTTGCTACTGTCTCCCCCTATTCAACATGTACATAAGTAGATTTATATACTGTTGAGTTTGTTGCTCTAAAAATGAGACTAGCAAAAACAAAAGTATGGTCTGGAGTGTCGTGTCGATGTAACAATAAAAGAAGGGATCATAAAAACATACATAAAAAATACATATAAAACAATCACTGTAAACATGATCATTTAAGGGAAGAATGTAATACAAAATATCAATACAAAGTGTCAAGACAGAATAAACTCTCTGCTGCTGCAGCAACAGAGATACAGTCTATAAGATATATAGATATCTAATGTATTCATACATTGTTTATGTAGAATATACGCATGTTTATATAACCTAATCATATTGTTTCTTGAATTTAAAAATAGCTGACCGTTTTTTCCCCCTTCTCTGGGATTATATTCCCAGTTTTGATCTCGGACGTCTGGTCACTTATAGCATATAAGAATATTCTATTACTGTTAAGCAAACTATGAATAATAAAACACGCCAAAACATGTGTCCTTTATCATAGCTACACGTATGACAAAAAAGCGCGTGAAAATGAGTGGTATTCAGTGAGGTAAAATGAATTAAATGCGCTGACAGTTCATTGCTCCTGCCAAATGAATTGCACTGAGTGGAGCGGATCACCACTCCAAGATGGCGCCCCCGCGTCTCGTCAGCGGCAGTAGGCAGTAGCGCTCCATGCTGCGTCTACTTATAAGATGTCTATGGTTATGACGTTAGCAGTGAGTTTACAGCCTCACTGATTTAACTACACAGCAAATAAAAGTCACGTTACTTAGCCAATAAACGTTAGCTTACATTCAAAACTTACCTTTCTGTTTGCAACTTCAAATGTCGAATGAAGTTGGAAGTTGTTGCAATTCATTTTTTGTTGACCAAGTCGTAGTTTTAATACCCGAACGAAACTATCTTTGGCGTCATTTTTCTTCACTGGTGCGTTGTTAGAGAGCTATTCTTCGTTGGTTGTTCTGCAATTTGATTGGATGAATGCCGTGGGACGAAAACAACATGGATCTAATTTGATTGGCTATTGTACTGACAGACACACTCCCTGACAGACACACACACGTACACTTTGGAAGATATGGAGCGCTCCCGAATAACATTTTAATTGTTGGGTTTTGGGGAAAGTAACAAGTCATGTCAAGTCAAAAGGCTCAAGTAAAAGTGAAGTCACAAGTCATTGATGTTAAAGTCCAAGTTGAGTTGCAAGTCTCTTCACATTTTGCCAAGTCGAGTGTAAAGTCATCAAATTCATGACTCGAGTCTGACTCGAGTCCAAGTCATGTGACTCGAGTCCACACCTCTGGCAAGCGGTGCTTTAAAACAGATGGCTAGTGGCTAACGTCTCTTGGCAGTGTTTTAGCTACTTCTAAATCACAAATCTTCACCTCCATGGCGACAATTAAACTATGTTTCTTACAAGTATCATTCCTGAATAGACAAGGAACAACTAAAAATGCTTCACTACACACCGTAGGAGGATACAATAGTTAACCGTTAACAGAAAGCTAGCGCACTTGAATGTAAACCATACTGGCCAACCCTCCCGAATTTTCCGGGAGACTCCCAAATTTCAGCGCCTCTCCCGAACACCTCCCGGGACAAATATTCTCCCGAAAATCTCCCGATTTCCAGCTGGAGCTGGAGGCCACACCCCCTCCAGCTCCATTAGGACCTGAGTGACGAGTCGACAGCCTGTTTTCACGTCCGCTTTCCCACGATATAAACAGCGTGCCTGCCAGTGCACAACTGCGCACACAACAAGGAGACGAAGCAGAAGAACGAGGAAGATACAGCCATGGCGACGCTGTCGACGAGTAAGATGAAGAAATACGCTTGTAAGTTCCAAAACGAATGGAAACAAGAACTTCAGTTTATCCAGGACAGTTCGAAGGGGAAGTGGTATGCTGCCTGTAAATTTTGTAGAACAAACTTCTCCATTGAACACAGTGGCCGAACGGATATACTCACTCATGAACGGTCAGCGAAGCACAAGGTGGCGGCAGCGCAGCACCGGTCCCAGCCCAGTGTAATGGGCCACCACGCTAAATGGAGACCCGAGGGTGTAACTTATGCCGAGACAAAGATGGCTATGCTGATAGTTGGAAGCAACATCCCGTTCTCATGTGCGGATGCCTTCAACAAATCCGTGAAGGATTTGTTCCCAGATTCAGAGATTGTTTGCCAGTACGCAAATGGCAGAACAAAGGCTACTAGTGAAAGGTAAGTGTTGTTGTTTTTTTTTAGTAAGCAGCAAGCTGTGCTTCTGGCTGCAAAACATTGCACTTTCAAGTACAACAATGAGTAGATGAGTGTTATGTGTGTGTATATGTGTAAATAAATGAACACTGAAATTCAAGCATTTCTTTTATTTATATATATATATAATAAAATATATATATATATATATATATATATATATATATATATATATATATATATATATATATATATATATATATATATATATATATATATATATAGCTAGAATTCACTGAAAGTCAAGTATTTCTTATATATATATGAAATACTTGACTTTTATATATAAGTATTTCTTATACTGCATATATATATATATATATATATATATATATATATATATATATATATATATATATATATATATATATATATATATATATATATATATATATATATATATATATATATATACATATATATATATATATATATATGAAATACTTGACTTTTGGTGAATTCTAGCTGTAAATATACTCCTCCCCTCTTAACCACGCCCCCGCCCCCAACCGCGCCAACCCCCCCCCCCCCCCCCAAACAACAAAATAATGAGTGCTTAATACATCTGAACAGAAATGTAGATAGAACATGTTAAAACAAAAAGTAATTTGATATTAACAGTAAAATGAACAAGTACATTAATAATCCAACCCCTCATAATTTTGACAAAATAATAGAATGAGTAATGACACAATATGTTACTTCATACGTCAGCAGCTAAATAAGGAGCCTTTGTAGCCTGTTTGCTTTGTTATTACTAAAAGAGAAGTTGTCTAGTATGTTCACTATCTTATTTAATGACAAAATTGTACTTTGATTGCAATTAGAAACATGTTTCATGTATCATAAGATGTTATGTTAAAAAAAGCCAATACTAAAAAATGTTTGTTGTCTTTTGAAAATTAAAGAAAAGTATCAAAACACATGTTAGTATCAGTACTAAAATATTGGTATCGGGACAACCCTATATACATATACATGATTATTGCGATCATTTTTTTGTGATTAATTACATGAGTTAACTTGTTAATTTTAACACCACTAGTGTAGAAAGTTAATGGATGGATAGTTGTATTATAATTGTTATACCAAATAATATATAGTAAGAATCAGTTTGAATTGAGAAATGTTTTGAATCTAGAATCGATATTGAATCGCATCGTCACCCCAGGAATCGGAATAAAATCAAATTGTGTGTTGTAAGATTCACATCCTATATATCACCGTAGTTACAGTATTTTGGACCAAATGTGTACAAAAAAAATGTAATTGCACATTTAGGGTGAATAGGGCTACAAATTAGTTTGACAGAATTAATGTATTATTACAATTAGGCCTGGGCGATATGGCCTGAAAATAAAGTCTACCATTTTTTTTAAATTGGATTTGTAAATTTTGTACCCCCACTTTTTGAAGAAACCATTGAGTACACATGACAGAGATAATTCAAAACAAGTTGTTATTTTATTTGATCAAAAACTAGTAGTTTGAAATGACACTGCATACACTGTGTCTTACTCTTAGCAAAATTATAATCTGAATAATGTTGTTCTTTTTAGACCAAACATAAATGATAAATGGGTTATGGTTAGTGAACGTAAATTGCACTTTTTATGGAATACATTACAAAGAACTAAATGTAGTGCTTCCTCTGGGCAGCAACACTTCAGTCTTGAATACAATTATTTTGTAAATAAGAATGTAGTATTGTACATTGTATACAAATAAATAATCAAGTAAAACATGGAGAGGACTACAGTTATAAATGGATAATGGCCGACTTTTTCATTCACACACCTTGACGATGTGCAGAGCGACTGCTTTAGTGATCGTTCTCCACTGTGCTTCTTTCTAATCATACATGGTACCTTGTGTAAATGATTCCACCACAGTAAGCTGCTTTTTAGCCGGTCTTGTTTGCCAAGAGTTGCATTTCCTGCACTCGGCTGGAGGATTAGGTTCCAGGTGCTGGAATACGTTTTTTGTGCTGCTACCTTTTTTAAACACACTTTGCAGCCTGCAGTCATTTGTTCCACGCCTGTTGCCGCAAATCTAAACTACTGATAACACTTTTATTCTCTTTGGAACAAACATTTCGCTCTAGCATTAGCCATGTTTTTCTAGGTGTGCTGCTAAGGAAATAAGGAGGAGGGCGGAAACTACGGAAGCTCCTTGTTGAAAAGCAAGATGAGCAAAAAATATAGTTGTCTCCAACAAAAACTCAAATTTATCAATGAAACAATACATCACCCAGGCATAGTTAAAATCAATGAAAAATTAAAATCAAAATAATAATTTGATTTTTTTTTTTTTTTACAAAACTAAAACGTATGCATTGTTAAATTTAAAGTTAAAGTTAAAGTACCAATTATTGTCACACACACACTAGGTGTGATTAAATTTCTACTCTGCATTTGACCCATCCCCTTGTTCACCCCCTGGGAGGTGAGGGGAGCAGTGAGCAGCAGCGGTGGCCGCACCCAGAAATCAGTTTTGGTGATTTAAACCCCAATTCCAACCCTTGATGCTGAGTGCCAAGCAGGGAGGTAATGGGTCCAATTTGTATAGTCTTTGGTATGACTCCAAAGAAATCCAAGAAAATAAATGTTTAATTCATTCAATATTTGTCTACAAAAATAGAATGTATTGATTGTGGATGGAGATCTGATGATAAACATAGATGCCGAAGTGCTTCCGCTTTCGTGGTCATGTGACCGCATTGCCCATCCACAGAGGCCATTCCTAAGCTAACAGTGTTCAGACAAAATGAAGAAAAAGGAAAATGTCTTCCAGCTGGAACACTTGGTATTTCAATGATCTCTTCCAATCAAAAAAAAAGAGAGAGAATAAGTGAAGTGAGGAAGAGAAAAAAAGGAGATAAAAAATGTGCTCCTTCACCTCACTTGTTCAGGACGCTGCCAGCACTTGACTTCAGCTTTTAAGCAGAACTACACCAAGAGCTCTGACCTCGTACAAGAGGATCCTCCATCCCAACAGCTCACCGGGGTCACTTTATTGGGGTTACTCTGCTGTGTTCTGCATTAATAAAAAGGAGGGATATTAATGGTAAATGTGGCATGGCTACGGCATTAAAACCCCTTCTTTGTCCTCCCTTTTTTCTTTGTTTGGCCAGAAGAGCTGAAGGCTTGGGGATAAAGGTAGAGCTGGAATCGTGAGACAGGGATAAAAGCCAGGGAGAGATAGGGAGCTCGGACCAAACGACGGAGCAGTGGATAATTAAAACACCCAGGGCCTCTGAACTTCCCCCATTCATCTCTCTCCCCAAAACATACATTCTTACATCCTCAAACAGAAAAACATGAAGGCCCACACAAATGTGCACTGAGATATAGTTCTAGCGGTGAGATCCAGCTGTAAAAAATCGGCACAAGCGGAAGTGCACATATCTCCTGCTCGCTGGGTTCTGTTTATTTTTCATTTGTACATTTTTAAGGATCATGAAAGGCTATTGTTTTTATCTGATTACTCCCAGACTGCCTGCCTCCACCGGCTCACAATCATATACACCAGGGTGTCCAAACTTTCTCCTCTTAGGGCCACACACTGAACAATTACAGCATGCAGGGTTCCATTTCAGAGAGTTTTCATTTTAAACACCAATACAATATGTAGATTTATTTTTAACCTTTAGGGCTCCCTTCATGTTTAGTCCTTGCAACCCAGAAGGGTCTTAGTCTTATAAAACTTTAAAAATAAGTTATATATTCAATTTCTTACTTAAGTACTTTAATCTGTAGAGCAACTTCAGGTCTGTTGGTATTAAGTATTTGTTATGTGTTATGCTTTTTTTGTCAAAACCCTGTATTTGTTATGGCAAAAACACAAAACATGCAATAACCCTCGACAATATATAGTGGAATATTTCATGTAAAGTAATTACAGACTTAACTATATTAATAATTCATAACAACATTGATTTGATTTCATTATTATTTTTTGAGCAATGAGGGTTGTTTTTTTTCTTTTAATCCCACTAAAATTCTTAGGGGTCCAAAAGGGCCCCACTCATTAAAATAAGTCATATATTTAAATTTTTAATTTTTTTTAACTTTCAATGCTCAAATCTCTAGATCGACGTCCGGTATATCCGTCGATTATAAGTTAGTTTTTTCTCTGTTGTTTTTTTGTTTGTTTGTTGCCCCTTTTGCCAAAAAACTTTTGTTTATATATGGCAAACACACAAAACAAAACAAAATAAAACAAAATATGCAATAATTTCACAAAAACATTTCATATTGGAATATGTGACGTGAAGTAATAGAAGCCTAGAATAGGTCAATAATCCATAGCAACATTGATTGTGATTTAGTATTATTTTTTGAGCACTGACAGCTTCAAAGAAAAAAAACAGCCTGCATGGCAGTTTTGTATTATTAGAGTCAACATTGCAACTTTTTCTTGTAACATTTCTCCTGTTTGCTCTTCTCTTCCACTTTTTTATTTTTGTTTTTTTAAAATATTATTTGCAGAATGTGCCACGGGCCGTCAAAAAATTAGCTGCGGGCCGCAAATGACCTCCGGGCCACACTTTGGGCACATCTGATGTAGACTTTCATTTCACCAATGCTCCTGCTTGTACCGTGTTTATATATGCTGTACTGAAACAGACATAAAATGAATATGAAAACAGTCTAGACATGCTAGAGTTAAACATATTAATTAAATGAAGAAGAAACATATTTTCATGCATAAATATACAAGAAAATAGGGACTGTTATTAAACAGAAAAGCTGCTCGTTCGACTCTTTTTGTCAGACCACACTGGCCTCTATTGGTGGCCCTGCATCTCTGCAGTTAACACTTAAAACAAACCCTTTGAATAGGCTCTTATAATGTATATATACAAATGAACAAATGGAAAAAAAATAGACCAATTGCAGTTTAGCATCATTCCATCTTCTCCGGTTGTATTTGATGAGGTGTGACTGACTACCCGGCTCCGCGTGTCGTCTGTGTGGTCAGTGACCTTGCGTGGGAGAGTTGCATCGCGCCCTATGAAACGCCAGTGAATAAGGATGTGTGAAAGCAGCATGTTGGCGAGGGAACGGCGGCTTAAAAGGATCTCCACACTTTGCCCAGACTGAAGTCATTATCACCGGGCCTTTGATTTCTACATGCAAAAAGGTTGAGGACCCATGGGTTGCTCAAAGGGAGTGTTTTTCATTGCGGTCTTCATGTGACGCTGATGTCTGCACAAGGAAAAAGAGGGCAACATACTTGCTAATAGGAATTTCGATAATTGAAAGATCAAAACAATAATAACAAACATGTAGGATGGCCTTCACTGACATTTTCTTTTTTTAAATAGCTAGTGAGTAAACAGACTCTTTTAAAAGTAAACATTGTGACAATGACAGTCCGAGCAGGGGGTGCCTTTTTTCTGCACGACTAAGATTTTGGTTGGGCTGTAGTGAAAGGAGGTCACAGAGAGGTCAAGGGGCGTGAGAAAAACAATCACCTGCTGTTCACTTAACCGCTTGGTCAACGCCAAGTCTGTCTGACTCATTATATCTACTGCAGTGGTTTCCAAACTTATTTTCACCAAGTACCACCATAATGACCAACATTAAAATACAGTAACGTAGTAGGCCTACATATTAATTAAAAACAAGGCACAGGTTTTATTTAACAAGCATATTTAATATGTTTGGCCATTGCAGCATTACACACAGTTTGAACAGTAACACTATGTTTGAATATTTAATTAAGTAATTTTTTGGCATACCACTAGATGGTGCCCACAAGTGGTATGCGTACCACAGTTTGAGAATCACTGATCTACTGTATATGAATGATAGTTAAGTGTTTGGGGGAATATATTGAAAAATATGTTTTTCTCCAAAAAAAAAAATAGACTCACCAATTTTTTACAACACACACTGGTAATTATAAAAATACACCAACAGCTACATCACTGCCTTTCTTCAGGAGATGAAAAAGGACACTACAATGCAATGAAATAGAAATTACTTGATTTACAACAACAACATTTAGTTGCTGAGGACAATGTTCGCTTGTTTTATTTACAGTAACACACATTAAACATATTTTAATAAATCACGTTCCGAAAAATTAGTTGTTGGTGGTAAAAATATGCAATTGTACATTTTAGGGCTGCAATGATCAATTAGTGCAATTACAAAAAAGCTCTGATTTATATTCTGTTGTATGTTTGTTTAAAAAGTGTAACGTTTAAAAAAAAAAAATCCAGACCGCATTGAGTGCCCAGAACTCTACATACACAGACATAGTTTCTGGTACGTTCGTGTGTAGGTTCCGGGTTCAGCGGCGACAAATAGCGCAATATTTTTTTTATAACATGTATTAATGCACACATGTTAAAAGAGCATTACTTAAAAAAAGAATGAAGGTTATGGCGAGCAAACAAATTGTTGTGTATTTAAAGTATTTCCCTTAAAATACGCATTAATAGGCTATGAAGTGTGTTTTATCCGAGAACTTGATTAATCATACAAACTAATCCACTTGATTATGGAAATAATCGATAGCTGCAGCCAGAGTATGTTTCCTGTAAACGCTGTGCATGTGCACTAAGACTCGGCGTAACACGGCTCTCTTCACACCTGACTCTCGCAGAGGGTTAACGTCAGCAAGACTGGATCCAACAGCTTTAGTTCCCAGAACAGCCAGCTTACACAGATAAGTGGGCCTGCCTGGATAAGCCTCGCTCTACTATTCTATTACAGTGCCAATTACCCCTTGGTAAATAATATACCTTATGTGGCAGCAGCTACAGATAGGACGTCCAATAAATATCTTATTTTTGTAAATAAACCGATAAGTTTTATTTATACTTGAAACACTTTTTTGCATGTTTAAACATGTTTGTCTCACGATCACCATATGACGGCCATGCAGAACCCTTGACCACTAAGTTCATGGTCACTTGTTTCTTGGTTGCTGTACAGGGTCTGGCTGCCTCTCACCCACAAAGCTGGTTCTCTAATGGGGACAAATTGCCAATGTCTGTATGGGATGGTGCTGTGTGCTCGGAGCTGTGAATTGATAGTGATGCCTAATGATCCCCCTGGGTAGATCAATACCAATAATCCCCTTTCCCACCTATCCTCGTCATTGACTATAGTGAAACTGGAGGAGCGGCATGGGGAAAAGTGCCAGCCATAGTGAAGGGGGTCAAAAGTTCAAGTGCTCAAACTTTCACATGAGCATGCAAACTTAGGGTAATATTCAAAGATAAGTGAGGCTATAGCACATCTGCAGACAGATGCTCCAATATGCTAACTCCAATGGGGTCAATACACTAAGACGCCCGACACTCAATGAGGGAAAAATGTTTAAATGAAATGAAAGCTAAGTATTAGCTGATCAATATTTTCCTTTTTCTTTATGCAATTGTTTGTGATTATTTGTTTACTGGGTAGCAGGGTCTATATTTTATATCCAGTTTACAAATCACTTAGGCAATGTTATCAATGACAAATTCAGACAGAACGGTAATAAATTGTATTGTGTTTCAGTTCTAAAAATGCTAATGTTATTTGTCTAGGCTATAGTGTAAGGCTAAATGATACCCAATAATGGCACTTTTTTTTACAACAAATTATGATGTGTGTTATGCACTTTGAAAAGTGTATTTCCAATAATTATTTATCACTGCTGCAAATACATATTTACCGAGATGCAAACAGGAGAATTGAAAGTGTAAATATAAGGATCTGTTCCCCACTGCAAGAGTGAGACGAAGCAGTCCCAACGGACCTTAGTGTGCATACGTGCGTTTGAATATTGCTGTGTGTGTGTGTGTGTGTGTGTGTGTGTGTGTGTGTGTGTGTGTGTGTGTGTGTGTGTGTGTGTGTGTGTGTGTGTGTGTGTGTGTGTGTGTGTGTGTGTTTCTGTGAGCTTTGCAGTCATAAAGCCTCACATCACCCCCTTGAACTCCATGGTCAGCAGCTGATTACTCCCACCAAACACATCCATACACTTTATCTCAGCTGTCACAGTGCATACTCATTACGGCCTGCACCAGCCAGCTGACTCCACCCGGACACGCCCGCCTGGACCAAGGTGGCTGCGGGGCCACGCTGGGGGCAGCCACAAATTACAAATCAAGAGAATAAATTATTGAATTTTCTCGACAAATTCACCATTAGGAATAAATAACATTTTGCCGTTGATACCTGTTTTTGTGTTCGCATACAAGGATGATAATACATGCATATGTTTACATTAGATTTAGTTTGTGTTCTGTGAATAACATATTACGGTATTATTATGGTCAATGGTACTACATAACAAAAAGGGAGGCAAAGCAAGAAAAATAATTCAATTTGCCCAACTAGTCAAGTCAAATATTGCAATTGCCTTAAGCATGTGTGTGTGTGTGTGTGTGTGTGTGTGTGTGTGTGTGTGTGTGTGTGTGTGTGTGTGTGTGGATGGCGTACTATGACTGGGAGGATGAGAGATGGCATGTGTGACACGCTCCAAGTACTGTCACACAGTAGATGTTTCACCATAGCAACCCAGGTGTTGAGTCTCACATCTTTTCAGCTTCTTGAAAATGATGTTTTAGCCAGCGCAACAATTGATGCCCCATTTGCTTCTATCACTGCGGTACACAGTTGCTGTTTGTTGTTATGGTCCAAAGACCATGGCCATGCAAAGAACACAAATCTTAATTCTAACGACACAAATGCCTTTACAGTGTACGGGAATAACACAAAACAAATGTTTAAAACGTCAAACGGAGGGGAAATAAGCAACAATGTAAACATAAATTATTAGCATTGCCTGTTAACAAAGATTCTACTTCTTTGTTCATAATGGGATATTTAGCATATTTCAATTGAATAATTAATATGAATTAAACTGCATCATTTACAATGCAAGTCATAAATTATATCCTTCTTTTAAGTTGCACAACTGATGAGGGTTAATGCAGGCTATACTAAACCAGAGGCTGATGGTGGCAACATATGTATGTATAGCTAAAATATGTAAATATAATTAAGAAAACTCATTTGTTATATTGTAATCAAATCAAGAGGAAAAGGTTATTTCAATCAGCAACATATACGACTCCCTCACAGCCCCTCCTTTCCTCCCAAAGTGCAGAGCTTAAACAGGAGCTTGTAATTCATTACATCATTATGTCATCTCATGCTAATCTGTGCAGTGGCCTCCACCGCTTTGACATGCAAATGGCTTGGAAAAAATGTCTGGGGAGGTAAAGGAGGAGGAGGCAAGGCGCAAAACAGCAATCATCACATCTTGTCAATGAGGTGAGAATATGCCCTTAAGCACATTTTTTCCCTCTCCTCCTTTCTGTGCAATGCGAGTTTTCACTAACTCCATTACTGGCATTCTAGCCCGCATGCTCGTCTTCTGCCATCTTTGCCAGAACAAAACCGCGGCGAGATCACACAGCGTGGTGGCAATCTGTTGAGGCTTGGCTCCCCACGGAGGACATATAAACAGCAGAGCGTGTGGCGCACACGCTTACATCCAGCTCCCCCCCTACTACATTTACACATGCCCCTCATCTGCATATACACAAAAAGGCCCCTCTGGCTTCCCTTTATCAGGAACCCCCTCCTCAGCACATGCAGCTTTGAGTGAGGGGAGCCAGGCAAAGTGTGCCGAACGGGACCACACACACACACACACACACACACACACACACACACACACACACACACACACACACACACACACACACACAGGCGCCACAACGATACACTCATTTTGACCACGTGCAGCATATACAAATGGCATAGTAAACAGAGAAATCAGAGAGCGGCTAAGTGAGATGCGAGCATTGGCCGCACTCATCTCATTTCCATCCCCACCCCCCGCACAATGCCCCCTCCTCATCCTTCCTCCTCGCCTGTGTCTCCCTCCTCTCATCATCAGGTACCTGGTGACGAGCGGCCCGTGATAATCCACAGCCTCCAACCAATCAATCAGCAGCATTGTAATCAGCGGCAGCAGAGAGGCAGAAAGAGAGGGGGACAAAAAAAGAAGCCCATAACTTACCCTGGCTCGCATACAGCCTGCTCAGTGGAGACTTCTGCTCGGGGCTTTTGCTGGACCAGTTCACCACAAATATGACAAATGCTCTGATGCTATCCTCAAACCTTCGGGTATGTCTTTATATATATATATATATATATATATATATATATATATATATATATATATATATATATATATATATATATATATATATATATATATATATATATATATATATATATATAAAAACTAAATTGTTATTTTTTCCACTGCATTATGAACATGTAACCAACATATAAAAAGCACTCCCCCTCCCTTTTCCTATTTCTGTCCGACTCTCTACCTTTTCCCTCTCTCCCCCTTGCTGTCACTCTCTCTCTTCCTATTGGCCTCTCTCCTCCCTCAGTGTGTGCCTGTTGCAGTAGTGTGGACATACACGAGCCATACAATGAAGAGAAGTCTTAGAAAGCATGCAACCCCTGTGCAGACCATGAAAAAACGCTGCTGGATCTTGGTGGGAGGGAGTATAGGAGGCAAGGGAGGGTCGAAGCTAAATATTCGACAAAGACCATGGGGGACTAACATTGACTTATTCTCCTCCTTTGAAATGCTCACGTATTCCTTATATAGTGGAACCTAAATTTAGGAAGTGAATTGGTTCTTGAACATGGTTCGCAAACTGAAAAGTTTGTAAAGTGAAGCAGAGTTCCCCATAAGAATCAATGTAAACATGGTTAATTAGTTCGAGCCTCGACAAAAGTCCCTATTTTAGTAAAAAAAAAAAACTGCTCACTTTGAAGTCAACATAATGTACATATGAACACCCAAAGATTCACAGCCTTAATATATATATATATATATATATATATATATATATATATATATATATATATATATATATATATATATATATATATATATATATATATATAGCTAGAATTCACAAGTATATATATATATATATATATATATATATATATATATATATATATATATATATATATATATATATATATATATATATATATATATATATATATATATATATATATATATATATATATATATATATAAAGGCTGTGAATCTTTGGGTGTCCCACAATTCGATTCAATATCGATTCTTGGGTCACGATTCGATTCAAAATCGATTTTTTTTTTCAATTCAACACGATTCTCGATTCAAAAACGATTTTTTTTTCGATTCAAAGTGATTCTCTATTCATTCATACATAGGATTTCAGCAGGATCTACCCCAGTCTGCTGACATTCAAGCAGAGTAGTAGATTTTTGTAAAAAGCTTTTATAATTGTACAGGACAATGTTTTATCAACTGATGGCAATAATGTAAATTTGTTTAAACTATTAAATGAACCAAAAATATGACTTAAATATTGGACACAGTGTGTTGTCAAGCTTATGAGATGCGAAGGAGTGTAAGCCACTGTGACACTATTGTTCTTTTTTTTTTTTTTTATAAATGTCTAATGATAATGTCAATGAGGGATTTTTAATCACTGCTATGTTGAAATTGTAACTAATATTGATACAGTTGTTGATAATATTCATTTTTGTTTCACTACTTTTGGTTTGTTCTGTGTTGTGTTTGTGTCTCCTCTCAATTGCTCTGTTTAATGCAGTTCTGAGTGTTGCTGGGTCGGGTTTGGTTTTGGAATTGGATTGCATTGTTATGGTATTGCTGTGTATTGTTTTGTTGGATTGATTAATTAACATTTTTTATTTTTTTTTAAAATGAGAATCGATTCTGAATCGCACAACGTGAGAATCGCGATTCGAATTCAAATCGATTTTTCCCCACACCCCTAATATATGTATATATATATATATATATATATATATATATATATATATATATATATATATATATATATATATATATATATATATATATATATATATATATATATATATATATATACCGCCGCCTCAGGAAGGGGAAGCAGTGCACTATCAACACCGTGTATGGTGAGGATGGTGTTCTGCTGACCTCGACTGCGGATGTTGTGGATCGGTGGATGGAATACTTCGAAGACCTCCTCAATCCCACCAACACGTCTTCCTATGAGGAAGCAGTGCCTGGGGAATCTGTGGTGGGCTCTCCTATTTCTGGGGCTGAGGTTGCTGAGGTAGTTAAAAAGCTCCTCGGTGGCAAGGCCCCGGGGGTGGATGAGATCCGCCCAGAGTTCCTTAAGGCTCTGGATGCTGTGGCGCTGTCTTGGTTGACAAGACTCTGCAGCATCGCGTGGACATCGGGGGCGGTACCTCTGGATTGGCAGACCGGGGTGGTGGTTCCTCTCTTTAAGAAGGGGAACCGGAGGCTGTGTTCTAACTATCGTGGGATCACACTCCTCAGCCTTCCCGGTAAGGTCTATTCGGGTGTGCTGGAGAGGAGGCTACGCCGGATAGTCGAACCTCGGATTCAGGAGGAACAGTGTGGTTTTCGTCCTGGTCGTGGAACTGTGGACCAGCTCTATACTCTCGGCAGGGTCCTTGAGGGTGCATGGGAGTTTGCCCAACCAGTCTACATGTGTTTTGTGGACTTGGAGAAGGTATTCGACCGTGTCCCTCGGGAAGTCCAGTGGGGAGTGCTCAGAGAGTATGGGGTATTGGACTGTCTGATTATGGCGGTCCGCTCCCTGTACAATCAGTGCCAGAGTTTGGTCCGCATTGCCGGCAGTAAGTCGGACACGTTTCCTGTGAGGGTTGGACTCCGCCAAGGCTGCCCTTTGTCACCGATTCTGTTCATAACTTTTATGGACAGAATTTCTAGGCGCAGTCAAGGCGTTGAGGGGATCTGGTTTGGTGGCTGCAGGATTAGGTCTCTGCTTTTTGCAGATGATGTGGTACTGATGGCTTCATCTGGCCAGGATCTTCAGCTCTCACTGGATCGGTTCGCAGCCGAGTGTGAAGCGACTGGGATGAGAATCAGTACCTCCAAGTACGAGTCCATGGATCTCGCCCGGAAAAGGGTGGAGTGCCATCTCCGGGTTGGGGAGGAGACCCTGCCCCAAGTGGAGGAGTTCAAGTACCTCGGAGTCTTGTTCACGAGTGAGGGAAGAGTGGATCGTGAGATCGACAGGCGGATCGGTGCGGCGTCTTCAGTAATGCGGACGCTGTATCGATCCGTTGTGGTGAAGAAGGAGCTGAGCCGGAAGGCAAAGCTCTCAATTTACCGGTCGATCTACGTTCCCATCCTCACCTATGGTCATGAGCTTTGGGTTATGACCGAAAGGACAAGATCACTGGTACAAGCGGCCGAAATGAGTTTCCTCTGCCGGGTGGCGGGGCTCTCCCTTAGAGATAGGGTGAGAAGCTCTGCCATCCGGGGGGAGCTCAAAGTAAAGCCGCTGCTCCTCCACATCGAGAGGAGCCAGATAAGGTGGTTCGGGCATCTGGTCAGGATGCCACCCGAATGCCTCCCTAGGGAGGTGTTTAGGGCACGTCCGACCGGTAGGAGGCCACGGGGAAGACCCAGGACACGTTGGGAAGACTATGTCTCCCGGCTGGCCTGGGAACGCCTCGGGATCCCCCGGGAGGAGCTGGACGAAGTGGCTGGGGAGAGGGAAGTCTGGGTTTCCCTGCTTAGGCTGCTGCCCCCGCGACCTGAACTCGGATAAGCGGAAGAGGATGGATGGATGGATGAATGGATGGAAATATATATATATATATATATATATATATATATATATATATATATATATATATATATATATATATATATATATATATATATATATATATATATATATATATACGGTATACAGTACAGGCCAAAAGTTTGGACATGCCTCATTCAATGTGTTTTCTTTATTTTCATGACTATTTACATTGTAGATTGTCACTGAAGGCATCAAAACCATGAATAAACACATGTGGAGTTATGTATTTAACAAAAAAAGGTGACTGTGGAAGACTTGCTCTTCCGGGTTCTTCGGACCACCAATCACTGACATGCCAGGCTCTTTCAGGTTTATGACAATGTTTTATTTTTCAATAAATGGTCTTTTCTGGGCTTTTCAGCAATTGTCAGTTTCGCTCTCGCTCTCACTCTCGCTCGTCCTCCACCACCAACTCTCTTCTCCTTCCCGGCTGCTGCCTTTAACAGAGCGACAGGTGATTAGATAAACACGCCCAGGTGGGCCATCTACGCACCTGTAGCTGATCTCGAAGCCGGTCCTGGCACACCCCGCTTCGCTGCAGGTCTGCAGGCCACCCACAGTGACATAACTGAAAACATGTTTTATATTCTGGTTTCTTCAAAATAGCCACCCTTTGCACTGATTACTGCTTTGCACACTCTTGGCATTCTCTCGATGAGCTTCAACAGGTAGTCACCTGAAAGGATTTTCACTTCACAGGTGCCATAGTTTTGATGCCTTCAGTGACAATTAAGGTAACAAGTCTTGAAAATAAAGAAAACGCATTGAAATGAGAAGGTGTGTCCAAACTTTTGGCCTGTACTGTATGTGTGTGTATATATTAGGGCTGTCAAAGTTAATGATGCGTTAACTATAAGTTCCTTTAACGGTGATCATTTTTGTAACGTGTGATTAACGTTTTTGACCCTCTGCCCATTCCGTGGTTTGGGAAAATGTGCATCGGCGTCCAGTTACTGTTGAATCACGCATTGTTGCTTGGAGTGAGAAGAAGCTTCACGTGCGTATCTGGATTATAGTGAAGTGCATTGAAAACATAAAATATAGATTGTTACTCGAACTGCTTAAGTAAGATGGAATACAAGCTCAGCAGAAACAAAGACGGTAGAGAAGAAATCTAAAGTTACTTTTATCGGAGATTTTCGTAAAAAAAAATGTCAAGTCTTTTCTCATACAAATCACACACGTCTGGTTGGCGGATTCACAATAATAGCGTTACGCTTCACATCCGGTCTAACCTACAAAACAACGAAAAATCGTCTTACAATACGATCATGGTATTCTGTTATTCTGTGATATTTCTAAATAAATAAATCGTTTCTGGCTGATTGAAATTAAGTGTATTGTAATGGCGACGGTGATAATGAAGGAGGAAGACTTTCTCTCTTTTGAACATCTTGTCTTCTTCTTCGCTACCACTGAGACTAGATTTGGTACTGTATGCATGCCTGCCACTGCCCTCTGCAGCCTACATTGGGTAATTACAGTTCACTCATTACACAATATTACCATCGCCATGGCATGTTATTTTCTAACCTGTTTTGATTGATTGTTCGCAATTGCAGAATGTTTACTAGGCTGAATATTACATTTTATTAATAAGAAAGTAGAGCAGGTTAAAACATTGTCATGCAGGGATAAGAATGCCATTAACTTGCACTACTGTGCAGAAGTTTGGGGAAATAATTCCATAAGCACACTATATCCACTCATCACCCTGCAGAATAAAGCAATAAATGGTCATTCATAAGGCAGGATATAAGGATCACACAAATACATTTTTCTTACATTCAAAACTATTGAAATGTAAAGATCTTGCAAACAGTACAAATTACATATAAACCAAAAAAATGTGTTTGTCATTCTTGGTATGTGTGGGTTCACAGTGTGGCGCATATTTGTAACAGTGTTAAAGTTGTTTATTACATGCAGGTCACCATCAGTGTGACCTGTATGGCTGTTGACCAAGTATGCCTTGCATTCACTTGTGTGTGTGAAAAGCAGTAGATATTATGTGACTGGGCCGGCACGTAAAGACAGTGCCTTTAAGGTTTATTGGCGCTCTGTACTTCTCCCAACGTCCGTGTACACAGCGGCGTTTTAAAAAGTCATAAATTTTACTTTTCGAAACCGATACCGATACACATAATTTCCGATATATTTTAAAGCATTTATCGGCTGATAATATCGGCAGTCCGATATTATCGGACATCTCTAATCTAAAATGCGATTAATTACGATTAAATACTTTAATCGTTTGACAGTCCTAGTATACAGTATTTGTATAACCAACATAACAAAGAGGTAATCATTTTACTTTGTGTCTGCGGATATTTGTGGCATTGTTGAACACCCTGGGAGTTTTGAAGTGATAAACAAGCAGTGGCTTCACGTAGATACCGCTAGCATTAGCACAAACTAGCAGTGTGATGCAATCCTTTATCAGCTTCTAGTGCCTTCTCCTTCAGTGTGATAAAGGTCCTCTGTGGCATCTTTTTCAGTCTGATCACAATCAAAGACTTGCTGTTGAAGAAAGCCCCTTTTGCTGATAGAATCCTCAAACTGAAAGGGCCACAAGCCAGAGGCTAACTAGCTAAAATACTGGCTGTATAGCTCGTCTAGGAACCCAAAGCTAAACAGCGAGATTGTGAGAGTTTGGACACATTTAAAGCGTTTCTGATCACAGTGATTTCTAAGAGAGGCTGCCACAGTCGAAGTTCTTTGAAATGGCCACGCTGTTGTGTACAGGATGTAAAAAGGACGTGCCCGCATGTACAGGAAGGGATGTCATCTAAATGGCAGCCCCCTATGGCTTCAAGCAGCATGCAAAATGAATGAATGAATGAATGAAGCGTGTATGGCGAGACATGGTCCGCACACCAAGGCATATTTAGCGCGATGTATACGTTCGTAAACCAAAAACAAATAGAGGCGTTCGTGAATCGAGGATCCTTTGTAGCTATTTGTGTCACGACGCGGAGTCGAACCCGCGTTTCCTCTGCAACTGGAGCTGCCGGCACCTCCGCTGACAGCGCGCTCAGACACGCCCCTGCTCGCGCTGAGCGCAGCACGCCCACGCAGCAACGAGCCTGCAAACAATCCGTAATCAACACACCTGGACTTGATGAGAGGGAGCTGCATAAAGAACAGCGGACCCGAGGAACCTTTGCCAGAACGTCGCTAACCTTCCAGTAAGCATCGCGTCTGGCATTCCCTACCCAGTGCTTTGCTCGCCTTTTCTTTACTCTCTCTCCGTGTCTCCCTGGTTCATGTCCCTTTGTGTTTTCGCAGTGACTCCCCTGTCTTCCGTGATCGTGCCTTGTCACGGGACATCCATCCGGATTCCTGACTGCCCTCCTCGATCAACGACCTCCCTGCTCGGACCCAGACTACGCTGCCTCGCTCCTGCCCACGATCTCTTGCCTGTCCACGAACTGCCTCTTTGCCTTGCCCCTTATGACTCGACAAAAGATACAACCAACACTCACAGACAACAACCCTTGGTAACATTTACATTATTAATATTACACATAGTCTACACTCATTCACTTAGAGTAGCATACACACGCCACATATTCATCAAAGGTTTTAAATAAACCTTGTAAACCGCAGTTCTGCCCTGGTTGTTGCCTCCTTCCCTTCTCTGAACATAACAATTTGCTGCCCCCGCATTCCTCTCCCAGAGACGGCGGTATACCGGAGCTTGGTGGGGCTAAAGCCCTGTTAGAAGTCTGTTTAGCCCCAGTTTAGACCTCCTCCTTAATGTGGACCCCGACTTAAACAAGTTGAAAAGTTTATTCGGGTGTTATCATTTAGTGGTCAATTGTACGGAATATGTACTGTACTGTGCAATCTACTAATAAAAGTTTCAATCAATCAACAAAACTCCAAGCATTTGTTTATAATGTCCTATTATACAGCAACTTTTCTTACCTACCTGTTGTTGTCTATTTGGGATCTGCATAAGTCCCGGAAATGTTTAATCAAACCTTGAAGGCATTGTACAAATATTTATAAAACAATATTGCCTTCTTTTATACTTTCTCCAAAGGAGCCGTTTAGAATTGGTCCCAATTGTGACGTCCCACTGGTGACGTCAGTGTATTATCCATATATGGTAGAAATTGCGCCACGTAAATAAGACCGCCGACAAAACGGGACAGCTTTGTGGCAGCCAATCGTCTCTGCGAGTCCATTTTTGCTAAGCCTATCACCAGGCTAAGTCCATCTTCCTGTGGCCAATCACGCAACCAGATCCATCTTCCCAAATGCCTATTCAATGTCCAGCTCCATCTTTTGGCTGCCCTATCACAAACATGTTTGGTTGCCCCTCCTAAGCGATTATTTGTAAATTGAGCTGTTAGCGTTTTGTTGCGGCAATGCAACAGCACTTTGTAGCCTATAGGCCTAATATTATTTTACTATGTTGCAATAAATGATATTGTCGATGCATATTCCTCTGATTTCCTCAGTTATACAGATGGATAAAGACACTTGTCACATTTTGGATGTATTATCTGGTTATTAGCAGGCGCATGAGCACTGTCCGTTACTGTACTCGTCACCCTTGCACGTGAAACATCTTTGTCATCATTGCTTGTGTTAGGCTTGAATATTTTGTTGAACATTCTTTTGTTAAATTTAGTAAAACTAATTTTATATCGAACATGATTGTGCTGTGTATCATAACTGATTTTGTTGAAAAAATGAGAACTGAATTCATGAAAATAGATTATTTTCTGAGACCCCCCCAGGAATCGGTCAAGCCCCCCCTTAGCCCTGGGATAGAAAAAAATCCTGGAGCCATCCCTGTCCTCTCCCATCATCTTACTTGTCTCTCCCCCGATCCCAAAACTCACTTGCTTCTTCCCCGTCTCTGCTTATAGACATCCCCTATGCAGACATCCTTTGAGGGGGTTAGCCATCTTGAGGAAAAGGTAATGCCGCCAAGCAGCCGCGTACATTTTGCCTTAAGGGTAAGAAAGCTGAAAAGCCATGCGCTATTATACTTTTTTCCCCTTTTTTTGAGGTTTGCAGAAAAAGGTAAAGACAAGAAAAACATTGTGGTTTTACACACCTCCCCCCAAAAGATCTGATACTGAATTTAGCATAGGATTACACAAAACCTCTCCCGTGCACCTCTGAACAGAACCCTGGTTTCGACACACTGTGATTCCTCTCCTCCCCCCTCGCCAAAAGCAGCACACAACCTGCAGCTGGGGCATGGCGCCTAAGTTTAGTTCTACAACAGAGCCCAACCAAAGTGAATGAAATGTAGCAAGTCTTCCAGGAATCTCTCCATGGAGAGATTCCTAAAAGACAGCACTCTGTATTTTTGCTTCCCTATGCATGCAAAGATCTCTCCGCCTGCTCGTCTTGTGGTGCTGGGATGTTGACTTGAGGGAGCATGGTGAGACACACTCTTGGGGCCACATGCAGACAGTGGTAAGGTGCTGGCTAAATAGCATTGCATCTAGATCAAGGGTGTCAAACGTACGGCCCAAGGGCCGGATCAGGCCTGCGAACAGGTTTTATCTGGCCCGCGGGATGAGTTTGCTAAGCATAAAAATTAACCTGAAGTTTTTGAATTAAAAAAACAGCTGTTCTAAATGTGTCCACTGGATGTCACAATAGCAATTCTTTGTATCTTTGTAGATGATGCTACATATGTACAAAATAAACCACATGGTGTTAGTACATTGGTCGAGGAAAATGATCAAACTACATAAATAACATACTGTAATTTCATTTTGAAACATATATTTTTTTATCTTGATAGATTGAAAATTAACACCAATGAGTTGACTGATGAACATTATCACATTATTTATTCAGAAAATATAAATAACGACAGATAAGGATAGAATACTATTAACCGCAACATGTACGTGTAAAAAAAAACCCAACAACATTATGATTTGTACAATTTCAGAATGTGCTTGTTCTATTTTAAACAAAAAAAACAATATAAAGTGTCTTTATTTTTAAGTTATCGTGCCGTGATTTTACCAGTCCGGCCCACTTGGGAGTAGAGTTTTCTCCATGTGGACCCCGATCTAAAATGAGTTTGACACCCCTGATCTAGAGGGATTAGACAGATACAATAAAATGTAATGATGCCTTCCTAGGGACTTGTGCGGACCTATCCCATGTTGATAAAGATAGTGGTGAAAAAGTAAAAAGGAAAGAGAATGAAATGCGCAGAGAGCAATCTGTCATTTTGACAACGCTCATTTGGTCAAAGTCCCTAGGAGACGACCCCTGTTTTTGACCGAAAAATGTCCGACAGAAAACAAGATGTCCAAATTCCTGTTTGTTTTCAGGGACGGGTTTCTGAGACATTTACATGCGCAATGTCATGATAGACGTCTTCAGCGATTTTTGTGTCGATGCGTGAAACTGCTGGGAGATGGCAGGGGCGGATTAAGAAATTTTGGCCCCCTGGGCCTGACATGGTCTTGGCCCCTCAACCCCCCGCGCGTGTGGGCGCACACACACGCACGCACTATGCAAGAAATACTGTATACTGTGAACAGACATGCACACTGTACTGTACAGAAGAGTGCACATACTGCACACACACTATTAGGTATACCACACAGACACTGACAAGCACAGGTTTCACACAGACACAGGGGGAGGGGATAAATGGCCTAAAAATAAACATTTTTGAAAATGATTATGCCCACTTCAGTGATGGTGCATTGGGTCATTTGAGAGATATTATGTATTGGAAGTTGGTAGCTATCATGAAATAAACCCCCCAACCCACCCAAAAAACTAAATCGGACATGATTTTTGCCCCCTTTTCCTCCCTTCTATCATTAAAAATAAAATAATATCTTAGGAAAACACATTGGCATAACGGCAGCTGTGCAGCAAATTGAGGCTCAAAGTCTGTATCTATTTGTGGTTAAGCTTGAGGAGAAGGAGAAAGGTAAAATGATAACATGCATCGGAGAGCACCACAAAGAAAGGTGTAGGCCAGTTCATGGTACAAGGGCTGCATGCAGGTCAAGATAGCCCATTTCCAAGAATGCTATAGTGGCTGGACAGGCACTGGACATGTCCTGAACTCAGTGTCAGACGTGGCTGCCGAATACTTGGATGAAGTGAAGCAGCTGACAGATCTCATGCTGCCCCATCTGAAGACTGTCCTGGCCAGGCAGAGGATGGATGAGGAGACCTTCCCAATGGACCCTGTCAGTGAACAGGCTAGTAACATTGATGGCACCCCTGTGCACAACATTGGGATGGAGAGACAATGTGGCAAGGTGGACTACAAACTGAAGAAGTTGGGCACACTGAACGCAGTCAATAGGTCAATAATTTTACAGAAGAGCCAGGAGCTTCAGAGGTTTCAAGGCAGCAGCACAAGCAAAAAGGGAGGTTGAACTCAACTGGAGTAAATTCATGAAGGCAAAATTCGAGAGTAGGGCAGATGAGAAACAAGAGATGGCTCAAAGAAAGGAGAGTAAGAGACTAGACATGCTGGACACACTGAAATCTTTTGATGGCCCCTTCACGATAGTGGGGAAGTTGAAAAGTTCCTTGTGGATGAAAGACTGCACAAGAATGCAAAGCTGCAGAGAATGAAGCTTGAGGTTCAGTTTGCCAGAGAAAGCACCAAGCTTCTGCCTAAAGTCAATCCTATCTTCACAATCCAGGTGACACTTCCCAGAAATGGCAAAAGTGCAATTCTCCAAGTCATAATGGATACTTAGAATTTTATGGTGGTGGTAAGTATTCATGAAAACAGGTAGCCTAACATTAGTGAATGGGTGAATTCTGGAAATAACCTAAAAATCTTACACAGTGCACCTTTAAGCAAGGGGTTTCTTTCGTGCTTTCAATTTTGCAAAATCATCCACCACATCATTGAAGTCCAACTCTCTTGTCAGCTCACTCTCAATTGCCATTAGAGATAACGCATTTAATCTTTTCTGAGTCATTCTTGTGCGCAGCTCATTTTTTACTCTTGACAAAAGAGAGAATGAGCGTTCTCCCTCACAGTTACTGACCGGTAGAGTGAGAAAAATCTGTAGCGCAATGTATGTATTAGGAAACGTAGGCTGTAGTCCAAAATGTATTATTGTTTTGAGCAGTCCTGAAGGGGTCCTCTCCTCATCAGTGTTGTTGAGCTGTATAAAAGATTTGAACTGTATAAGCTCCTGTCCAAGACTTTCATTGAGGTCAGATGGGTATGATTCAGTGAGAATCTTGGCCTTGTGAAGGACTGAAGCATTGGACTCTGTATCCAAAGAGAAAAGGACACTGAACAAATTGTTCAGATGTTTGTAGGCCTCCAGACGGTGATTAAGGCTTGAACTCAGTTGATCAATAGAGGCAATAAATGTCTCTATTTGAAACAGTTGCCTTCCCTCAAGCACAACATCTGGGGATGCTGATTCATCAGCAAACTTTTTACGTTTCCTCGTCCGTTCAGCCCTGTAAGATGGGGTGCCACCCAACATGTTTAAGGCTTTCTGCTCAAAATGATCAAATAGATCTCTTTGGGAGAGAACAAAGGTGCGCAGAGATTCCAGCAATCTAACTGCTGTACCAAGGTCCATGTCTGCTTTTTGAAGTTGCAGACTTGTGGCCTGAAATCTGGACAGAACAGTGTCCCAAAAGCCTGCCATGAAGGCCATCTCAAGTGAATCCAGCTTCCGCACTAGACTGTCAGCTTCAGTTCGTGTGTCTCGTTTCTCTGTGTCATCAGTGGAAATAACCTGTAGTGCTGCTTTTATTTTACTGTAGTTCTGCCACAGTGCTTTGGTAGATTCTGCACGGCAACTCCAACGCGTGTTGGATAAAGCTTTAAGTGTGAGATCTATGTTGGAATTGCCAAATACCCTGTCCCATCGGTGTGTGGATGCAGTTGTGAAGTTGTAAATAGACTGAATCAAGTCAAAATACTTAGAGACTTCATTTCCACATCTGTCAATGCTGTTGACTCCCACCAAATTCAAAGAGTGAGCTGCACATGGAATATAGTGTATTAATGGGTTGCTTTTCTTTAAGTGAGCCTGCAACCCATTATACCTCCCTGACATGTTGCTGGCATTATCATAAGCCTGCCCCCTGCAATTTGACAGCTCTAACCCTAGATTTTCCAACACAGACATGACACAGTTAGCCAAACTTTCACCTGTATGGCTAGTAATGGGCTCAAAACCCACAAAGCGTTCAACAACACTGCCCTCTTTGCTAACAAAACGGAATATGAATGTCAATTGGTCCACATGAGATAAATCTGGGGTTGAATCCACAATGATAGAGTAGTATTTGCTTGCTTGCAGTTCATCTGCTATAGCCTGTTTGGTTTTTGCACCCATCAATTCAATGAATTCCTCACAAATGGTGGAGGACAGATATGAGGTATTACCTCGACCCATCTGCCCAAACTTTCTGATGTGATCCTTTAGAAAGGGATCAAATTCAGCCAGGACCTCCAGAATACCAAGGTAGTTCCCATTGAGAGGAGACCCTAACGATTCATTTTTACCCCTAAATGTAAGGCCCCTTTCTGCAAGGAATTTAATGACTGCAACAACTCTTTGTAACACCTGCCTCCAATAGCTGCTCTCTGCCTGAAACTGTTTGAACAGGTCTGCATCAACTGTGGCACCTTTGGCGCGGTTCAAGACTGCTTGCATGCAGGTTATGTGCTCAGCACTTCGCTCATGTTCACCAAATCTTTCTGAGTGTTTCCAATCACAATAGCCTGTCACAAAAGAATGCGTTTTTGGGGAAAACAGTTTGCATGCAAAGCAGTAAACATTACCAGTAGAGGGAGAGTACATCAGCCACTCTCTTTGTACTCGTTGTCCATTGGGCAAGTGTGAAGTAAAATGTTCATTGTTTAGGCATCGGGTTTTGCCTCCTAGCCCACTGTTCCTCACAGAAGCTGGATAATGGCTGTGACGGTTGTGAAATGATTTTGCACCTCTTTGAATAAGAACTTCCTTCATTGACTCAGTGAGGGTCTCAGCCCATTTAGCGGGATCACTAGGTAGAGTTGTCACTGTAGATGGTGTTGAAGAAAGATTCAGCTCATTTTCTATGCTGTCCAGAGGTGCAGTGACCTCACATTCATCCGAGCAACTGGCTACTGCTGAATTGGTTGAATCATAAGCATCAGAAGCATTTGGTTCAGTGTCTACACTTGTAGTGGTCTCAGGATCTTGGGAGCTACATGCCAGCTCAGGTGCATTGCTAACCTTAGCTGAATTTGCAGTAGCATTTATAGAATTGCTTTCAGCAGATGTCTTTGTACTGAAGAAGCTGGAGATATTTGGAACACTCTCAAGTAAAACTGATTCCTTTTTTTTCTTTTCTTGCTGAATTTTTTTTGTAGCTCCTCCACTTAAACGTTTATGATCCATATTTCCCTTCTTTCTTTGCACATTGGCTCTTTGCCTATCACAACAGATAAACCAACTATGTGTGTGTGTGTGTGTGTGTGTGTGTGTGTGTGTGTGTGTGTGAGTTTGTTTGTGTGTTTATGATCGGTGCTGCTTCCTTCAAGTGTGTGAGGTGATTTAGAAAACTAGCAACCCAGCATCAACACTCCAAAGCAGAGAATAACAGCTTACTAGCATAGACAATTGAGAGCAGAGAATCAACTGATTCGTCTGATAGACAGCAGGAGAGCAGAGTGGTCAGTGATGATCGAATCAAGAAAATGTCTAAATGGCAAGGGAACAGACTGATTTGTACTGAGGAGAAAGAGAGAGAGAGCCAATTACAGTGAAATATATTCCAAAAGAGCCAAGTGACTAGCTGAAGGCAGGGACAAATGCCTTGGAGTGACCAACAAGAGTGCAAAGTACCAAATGGCAAAATGTGGAAAGACCAACAGGCAGATCTGCTTTTACCTCTTATCTTCACAACCAAAAAGTTGCTAAATGATGTTTTCAGTCGCTAGCCAGGTATGGCCAAAAGACGCGAAATCTAGCGGCAAAGTCGGTCAATCACACTGACAGTGAAACAAATATTTTGAAAAGATAATAATTGTACACCTTTGTGCACTTTAGTCTTCTATCTAAATATTTTCACAAAGGACACCAAGGCAGCTTGCTAGCTATGATGGGAGCAACAATGTCTGATAGACAGCAGGAGAGCAGAGTGGTCAGTGATGATCCAATCAAGAAAATGTCTAAATGGCAAGGGAACAGACTGATTTGTACTGAGGAGAAAGAGAGAGCCAAGTACAGTTAAATATATTCCAGAGCCAAGTGACTAACTGAAGGCAAAGACAACAGCCAGATACCTTAGCAGAGACCAACAAGAATTCAAAGTACCTAATAGCAAGATGGCGAGACCAACACAATAAATTGTATTAGGATTTAATTTATTAACGTTAATCTTAACAGCCAAAAAGTTGCTGAATAATGTTTGTAGTCGCTAGCCAGGTATGCCCAAAACAAGAGTCGCTAAACCTAGCAGCAAAGTTGCTTAATTGCAACACACTCTAGGATTCAGGGGAATTAAGGATAATAAAGATATTAATTGTACAACTTTTTGTACTTTTTTTCTAGTTTTTTGAGTCGCCAGCCATGTATGGCCAAAAGTCGCTAATTGAATGCCAACGTTGCTTAATCGCCAACACACTGGGACTCACTGAAGGACTGACTGAATAAAAAAGATAATTAAGATAATTGTGTACTTTTCTCTTCTGATATTTTCTCTAAGGACCCCAAGCTATCTGCAAGCAGCAATAATGTCTGACAGACAGGAGAGCAGAGTGGTCAGTGATGAATGGCAAGGGAACAGGCTGATTTGTACTGAGGAGAAAGAGAGAGAGAGAGCCAATTACAGTGAAATATATTCCAAAAGAGCCAAGTGACTAGCTGAAGGCAGGGACAAATGCCTTGGAGTGACCAAGAAGAGTGCAAAGTACCAAATGGCAAAATGTGGGAAGACCAACAGGAAGATCTGCTTTTACCACTTATCTTCACAACCAAAAAGTCGCTAAATGATGTTTTTAGTCGCTAGCCAGGTATGGCCAAAAGACGCGAAATCTAGCGGCAAAGTCGGTCAATCACACAGGGAAACAAATAATTTTAAAAAGATAGTAATCGTACAATGTCTTGTACTTTTGTCTTCTTTCTTAATATTTCTCAAAGGACACCAAAATGTCGCTATCTGCAGGCAGCTTGCTAGCTATGATGGCAGCAACAATGTACCTTAGAGTGACTGACCAACAAGAGCTCAAAGTACCTAATGGCAAAATGTGGAGAGACAGACACAATAAATTGCATTAAGATGAAGAGAACTGTTGCTATTATTAATCTTAACATCAACCAGAAAGTCGCTAAATGTCACCAGCCAGGTATGGCCAAAAGTCGCTTAATTGGCCACACACAGTAACAGAGAAACTAACAAAAAAAAGATCATAAAGATAATAGTTGTACAACTGTGTGTACTTTTGTCTTCTTTCTAAATATTTTCCCAAAGGACACCAAAATGTTGCTATCTGCAGGCGGGAGCGTGCCTATGTTCCCCGGGTCCTATGTTCCCCGGGTCCTATGTTCCCCGGTTGTTCCTGGGTCTTTGTATGCGACCGGGGAACTTAGGACCCTTTTTCTAAAAAAGGGTCCTATGTTCCCTGCATTGTATCTGGCGAAATTGCGAAATTGTGCCCTGACCAAAACCATCCCTAAACCTAACCTGTCACAGGGCGTTGTGGAGCACTTTTTTTTGGCGAAATTGTGCCCTGACCAAAACTATCCCTAAACCTAACCTGTCACAGGGCGTTGTGGAGCACTTTTTTGGCGAAATTGTGCCCTGACCAAAACCATCCCTAAACCTAACCTGTCACAGGGCGTGCGGCAGCAGATAGAGCAACTCAAACGCGAACTTCCTTCCTTCGACAACTTAAACGCGTCTCTGTCATGCGTGTCTGCGTGCGTCTTACTTAGTCGCGCATTGGAAGCAGCGGGGAACATAGAACCCTTTTCTGGAAAAAGTGTTGTACGTTCCCCGCAGCGGGGAACATAGAACCCTTTTTTTTAAAAACGGTCCTTAGTTCCCCGGTAGAGGGGAACATAGGACCCGGGTAACATAGGGACGGGGAACATAGGGATGACCCGCTGCAGGCAGCTTGCTAGCTATGATGGCAGCAACGATGTCTGCCAGACAGGAGAGAGTGGTCAGTGACGATCGAATCGAGAAAATGACAAAATGGGTCAAAGACCAAAAAGTTATTAACTGACAGCAGTGACAAATGTCAGACTGTAAACTTTCTCGAAAGAAAAGGACAAAATGGGAAGATGCTGATAATAACAGCAAAATGGAAAATATAAGAATTTCCAAGTAATGCTCAACTCAAGTGTGTGTGTGTGTGTGTGTGTGCGCGTTAAACTTCTTGTTGAATGATTTCAAATTATCTCTGAGTCTGAACTGAGGGAAAGGAAACCAAATTTTGAGCAGTCTCTCACGAGTTCAAAATACCAAATGAGGAGATTCTAAAAGAACAGACCGGTTTATGAAAGACTTGATGGGGGAGGGGCACAGCTAAGAATACTTGAGTGAGATTCTGTGATCCAAATTCGAGATAGAGCTTTTTGATAATGATAATTTGTCAGAGTAAGGTTGTGTAATCAAAATTTGAGAATGAGCTTTGTCAATCAATCAAGAATATTTGCATTAAGTTCTGTGATCAAAATTCAGAAACAACCTTTAATAATTGATAAAGAATATGTGAGTGAGGTTGTGTGATCCATCCAATTTGAGAATTAGCTTTGATAATAATGATTGAGAGCCTCTGGCCCTCTGTGGATCATGGCCGCGGGGCCAATTTTGCCTGGCCCCTTGGGGCCTCTGTGGGTCGTGGCCGCGGGGCCAAGTTGGCCTGGCCCCTTGGGGCCTCTGACCCTCTATGGATCGGGGCCAAGTTGGCCTGACCCCTCGGGGCCTCTGGCCCTCTATGGATCATGGCCGCGGGGCCAAGTTGGCCTGACCCCTTAGGACCTCAGGCCCTCTGTGGGTCGCGGCCGCGGGGCCAAGTTGACCTGGCCCCTTGGGGCCTCTTACCCTCTATGGATCGTGGCCGCGGGGCCAAGTTGACCTGGCCCCTTGGGGCCTCTGGCCATCTGTGGCTCGCGGCCGCGGGGCCAAGTTGGCCTGGCCCTTTGGGGCCTCTGGCCTTCTGTGGGTCGTGGCCGCGGGGCCAAGTTGGCCTGGCCCCTTGGGGCCTCTGACCGTCTATGGATCGTGGCCGCGGGGCCAAGTTGACCTGGCCCCCTGGGGCCTCTGACCCTCTATGGATCGTGGCCGCGGGGCCAAGTTGGCCTGGCCCCTTGGGGCCTCTGACCGTCTATGGATCATGGCCGCGGGGCCATGTTGGCCTGGCCCCTTGGGGCCTCTGGCCCTCTGTGGGTCGCGGCCGCGGGGCCAAGTTGACCTGGCCCCTTGGGGCCTCTTACCCTCTATGGATCATGGCCGCGGGGCCAAGTTGGCCTGGCCCCTTGGGGCTTAAGATTATTATTTTTGCAAAAGTAGTTTTGCTTGGGTCGCGGCCGCGGGGCCAAGTTGGCCTGGCCCCTTGGGGCCTCTGGCCCCCTGGGCCTGGGCCCGGTAGGCCCGGTCATTAATCCACCTATGGGAGATGGGCTAATCCAGCTTTAAAATTTGTGCTAAAAATGTATTTTTAAAATTCTGTTTTCGAGACCTCTAAATTATCCGATTAGACCCCTACCATACGTTTTTGCAAAAGCTCATGAAATTTCCTCTCAGTGAGTTATGTGAGAATATTTCCGCATCTGTTTTGTTTTCTCTTTGATTTTTTGTGTTATAAACATTAATTACATACCTAAATATTGAGTACCGTATTTTTCGGACTATAAGTCGCAGTTTTTTTCATAGTTTGGCCGGGGGTGCGACTTATACTCAGGATCGACTTATGTGTGAAATTATTAACACATTACCGTAAAATATCAAATAATATTATTTAGCTCATTCACGTAAGAGACTAGACGTATAAGATTTCATGGGATTTAGCGATTAGGAGTGACAGATTGTTTGGTAAACGTATAGCTTGTTCTATATGTTATAGTTATTTGAATGACTCTTACCATAACATGTTACGTTAACATACCAGGCACGTTCTCAGTTGGTTATTTATGCGTCATGTAACGTACACTTATTCAGCTTGTTGTTCACTATTCTTCATTTATTTTAAATTGCCTTTCAAATGTCTATTCTTGGTGTTGGGTTTTATCAAATACATTTCCCCAAAAAATGCGACTTATACTCCAGTGCGACTTATATATGTTTTTTCCCTTCTTTATTATGAATTTTCGGCAGGTGCGACTTATACTCCGGTGCGACTTATACTACGAAAAATACGGTATACACTTTATTTCACATAATTAACAAACATGTTATTCTCCTGCTGGCCCCACTATGGACTGGACTCTCACACTATTAACTAGATCCACTCGACGTCCATTGCACCGGTCGCCCCGGGAGGGGGGGGGGGGGGGGGGTCTCCCCACATCTGTGGTCCCCTCCAAGGTGATTTAGGGCTATATAAATAAACGTTGATTGATTGATTGATTGATATTCCCGAGATCGCTTTATATAGAAATCCTTATTTTTGTCCGACAAAAAAATAAAATATGAACAAACTCGTTCACGCTGCTGTTGGTTAGGCTGTGCTCCTTCGTGCTTCTTTGTCGTTGTCAAAGCTGCTGTATGTGCTATCTTTCAATATTGTGTGCTTCTAATGTTATAGCCTTCTCTTCTTTTTCTTTCTCAAACACATTATGTAATTCTATCGAATTTACAACGCACTTGCTCTATTTGTTTCACTGCTTCACTTTCAGCTATCTGGCTGCTAAGCTAGCGAAGCTAAAATAGCCTCGGTCCCAAGCCCCCCCGTCAAAGAACTCGACTCGGTGAAAGAAAAAAACATGAGTATGACTTTGTTCTTCTTCCACGATTCCCATGGAGAGCTTGTCTCTGCTAGAGGGACGTGCCCGCTAGTTAGCACAGAATAACATTGTGTTCTTAAGGTGAACAGAGCTTTTTTGGAATTGTGCCTATCATTCACAGTCTCTATGTATTTTTGCATTGTTATTCATAATATAAGGCAAGTACGGGGTGGCTAACACTGCAACTAATGCGAGTAGTCTATTGCGCCCATAAAGCCCTCTAAAAAAACATCCAAAAACCACCACACTTCATTTGCATCTTGTGACCTGAATATTAATCAAGCATTAGCAATAATGTTATTATAAGCGCTAACACAGAGGAACTACTTTTAGACAGAGAGGTGACTAGTTTATGCAGCTATTGACAAACAGAGCTGCTGCTTTGCCTCTGAGTTTGTGAAAGTTAACTATTGATTATAAATCATGCATTTTAACTGGATAGTAGAAGGTTGTGGCCATAAACTAAGAAGTTGGTCAATTTTGACATTTAACCTGGACCCGGATATTGTGAAAAAAACATGAGCATTGCTTGTTAAGTTTTTAGATTTTTGTTTTGTTTTTACCTCGTGAGGATTAAGATTAATTCTTAATCTAGACAGGAAAATATGAACATCCGGTCAGTCAGCATCCCAATGAGAGCAGACATTGTTCAGTAAGTGATGTTTTATTATGTTTGTAGTTTGCATTTCTTGTTTAGTACTTAGCAATAGTGCTACTTGCTCGATCTGCTTCTCACGCAGTAAAAACTTGTAGCTCACCTTCAGTGTATTCAGTTTCAAAAAGATACGTACATCATTTGTGCCAAAGAAGTTGTTGTTGGCTCTCATGAAGTCTGCATTATTACTAGTGTTGTTGTTGTTGAAGGAACTAGCGAACGTTGTGAATAGCCTGTGAAATTAATACGCCACCTTTGGCTTAAAATGACAAAAATACGTAAATATTGCATTCAATAGATTGCAACTTCATTGTTTGTTTTGTCTTAGAAGACGTTTCGCTTCTCATCCGAGTAGCTTCATCAGTTCGTGCTCATAGACTTAGATTATTTAGCCTCCAACAAATAACATTAAGTAGAAACATTCTGGTCACAGAATGTCATTTGTGCCATTTGTTTACAGCTGAATGGAATGTTTACGTGGGGGATTCCGACTATTTTGGACTGGTAGTAGTCAATCCAGATCGATCCTTCTGCCACACAATACCTCAATGCTAATGAGGGGAATTTACACCTCAACGACTCTCGTTGACTTTGACAGATAGGATTGCTCGTTTGCATCAAAACAGTTGTTTTTCCTCACTACGATAGGGCGAAACCATTTTTGCCCAGGCACACTCCGGGTTTTGGAGTATAAAAATTTGGAGTTTTGGTACCAGCCGCTGGACTAGATCTGACCAATCTAAGCCTATGAGCACAAACTGATGAAGCAAAACTTCTTCCAAGACAAACCAAATTGTCCAGTTGCGAACGATTGAATGCCCTGAGATGACAATGATCTAGATGAATGAGAGCATTCATAGACATGTAAATAATGCATGTTATTATGAATCTGCCTGTTACCACATTACATATATACTTACAGCATGATGGCAGGTTTTTGGATGTTTTTTACAGCCCTTTATAGGCGGAATAGGGCGAATCCCATTAGCTCTATTGTTACCTGCCTTTTATTTACAGAACAAGTTCGAATGCACAAGAAAAATAAAAACATGTTCTTGCCTTACATAAGGATTGTGAATCATGTTGTAAAGGGTCCTTATTCTGCAAAACTAACTTTCCCTACCCATTGTTTTTTGTGTATTTGGGATCTGCATACTGTACGTCCAGAAAATTTGAAATTAAACTGTGGAGGCATGGCGGATATAGATTCCTTCATACTTCCTCCAAACGAACCGTTTGGAATTCGCTCGAAATGTGACGTTTTTCCCAGGTATGTGGTCAGCGGATTATCCACATATTGTAGAGATTTTCCCAAAGTGCTTTGCGTGAGTCAGCCATTGTAGTCCGCGCTGTAGCCAATAAATGCCTTCTTTTTTGCTATCCTCTTGTTGGGGGGCAGACTGGCTCGTACATGCACACGCATCCTTCACTGTTGCCATTTCTAATACACATTTTTAGCGTATAGTTCGAACATATATTTGTCAGTACACTTTATATAGAAGCGCTAAAACTTCAACATATGTTGACAGGGATAAGCAGCTTGAAGATGGTCTGTAAAACATAATCTAAGCAAAATTTTACATGTTATGTAGACCACAGCAAAGTGTTTTACTTTTTTTTTTTAATGAAAAATTCATAAAATGAGACTTGCTCACAATTACACAATTACAATACAGCCACTGCAGCCACAAGTGACCCGAAGGACTTTCACTTTTGCTTATACTGTACAGCTGTTATGAAAGAACATTTTGGTGGTTTTATACAGACACTTTTTTATAATGCCGTATATTTTAAAACCGGTAACCGGCCCATGCCTAATTGCGCTTAACAAACTACACCATGTGCCATATGTACTACCATCATTCCGCCGAATTGAGACTCAGTCTCTGTGCTTTTTCTATTTAGCACGGCTGCAATATAATGCACAATGGAGCCAACGAAAGTTTTAGGTGCCAGCACTTTGATAAAGAAGATGGGAAACACTATTGAATTCAAGAAAGAACCCAAAGCAAAGTATGACGGTGGCTTCCGTGTGGCTCTCCCCTAACCCTCATCATTATTTTAGCTAACAAGACTCTTTAAAAAAAGGTAAACGCAATGTTTAATGTTTATTTATACATTTCATCTATTATTTATATGTATTTCACATTGTTTTCCGCATGTACAACTATAATTGGGCTCTATAAAATGTGTTTTGTTAGAATTTTTGAGTATCTGGAATGAAATAATTGGATTTAAATTACTTTTTATAGGGAAACATTGCTTTGGTTCTGTACGATACATTTTTTTTGTTGGACATTTTGGAATGCATTATTATTGACTAAAATCAAGCTACCACTTTATTATAATGGCAACAGTTTCACTTTACATTATTTGCTAAATTGTTTGGAAATGGAAATGAAAATTAGAAAAAAGAAAGAAGTTTATTGGAATCACAGACCTGATTCAACTATTTGACTATTGGAATGTCCATTATATTATAAGGAATTTTCAATACATAGGTGAAGTGTGAATTATATTTATACAACACATTTCGAGAGATTCAAAGCACTTTACATAGTGAAACCCATTATCTTCATCTTTAAGCTACATTTAAACCAGTGTGGGTGGCACTGGGAGCAGGTGGTCTAGGTGTCTTGCTCAAGGACACAACAGCAGTGACTGGAAAGGCGGAAGCGGGGATCAAACCTGTAACCCTTAAATTGCTGGGACAGCCGCTCTACCAACCGAGCCACGTCGTATCAAAAGTGCGGTTGGGGGTATTTACGTACCAATATTCAGGCATTCCATTTAATCAAAGAAATGCAATACAACAACACAACTTACATATTTCATTTTTAAAATCTTTAAGCGGACTTCAGAAGAACAGGAGATGAAATGCAGGTCTCCCATTTCTGTTTTCAATTGGCTTTAAACAACAGCATGTCAAAGTAAAACAACATAGTGTCAATTTATGAACTATATTAGCACGTCCTTCATATCTAACATATTCATATACCATCATAAGCTCACAACATGAAGTGCCTGATTTACTAAAGGTTTGTGTGTACTCATTCACATTTAAGAGCACTATTTTGCGTTTTATTTAGCAAGTTGTCCAAGGGCGTGAAAACTGTCACAGTTACGAACACGGCTGTGCTCGCCCTGCAAAGACATACGATGAACAGCGACTCCTTCTACCTACGTGTACGTCTCAACATATTTGGATGGTCAGAAATAAGAAAATATTAGACACCATATTGTGTATTCAGCAACATCCTTTTATAATGTTATAGCTGCTAGATGACTTAAGGAGCTGATTAAAACAAATTCAATTGATGTTTTGAAATGGTGTTCATTTTTTCACACATAATACATATCAATAACATATATCCTTTTTTATAGAAACCTATTGAAGTAAACATTTGTTGTGTCTTGAGCAAATAAGTGCAGCCTCCCTCCCATGCACCTTTTAGCTGTAAAATAAAAAAATAAAAAAAGTGGTGTTAATGTAGATGCACTGCATGGCTGCTGCTAAAATGCTCATAAATGTTGTAAATGTAAACAATAAAATGCCACAGTTAGGAGCATGATAACATGAATGTGCAGTAAATGGGAGTGTCTCTGTGTTGATGCCTTGTATTGTGCACCCAAAATCCTCATTTAAATAAGGTGGTCTGCACCACTTTGCAATTGCACACGGAGTCTTAGGCCCCTTCTACACTAAGCCGGCTAAGGTTATCCAGGGTAAATCCCACCTAACCTTATCCTTGTCCACACACATACAATGGTCGTTTAAGACCCCCTCCCCCTCCGTCCGTCAGCGTGGCCTAGTACGCATGCGCGGAAAATGCGCACGTAATAGGTCCCGTTTACACTATCCTGGGTAAATCACACCTAACCTTATCAGTGTCCTCCCACAACAATGCCACCATTTAAGGCCCCCGCTCCCCTCCATCCATTGGCGCAATGCGACCTAGTATGCAGGTGCGAAAAAATAAATAAATAGAAAACCCACCTGAGCGTCCATTTGCTCCAATCTCCCCAGTAGATGACTTTACTTCACTGTGAAGTTATTTAAAAGAGCTATATTGTAAATCGTTTGCTATGAATTTTACATTTGATTGCTGTGTTTTGTGTGCAAGTTTTTAAATTAAAATGTATCTCCTTTGAACAATATTCAGTGTTGTGGTATTTCAATGAACTTGAATCCAGTGTGCTGGGGGGCCCTATTGTAGTGAATCAAATCTAATCTTTAATCAACATGAGAAAGTAGACAATGCGATAAAGAACATTTTACAACAATTACAACAATTAATCTAGACAGAGAATACCCAAAGTATTGTTGTTGTGGGTCATACTTGCCAACCCTCCCGGTTTTACCGGGAGACTCCCGGTATTCAGCGCCTCTCCCGATAATCTCCCGGCAGAAATTTTCTCCCGACTAACTTCCGGTATTCAGCCAGAGCTGAAGGCCACGCCCCCTCCAGCTCAATGCGGACCTGAGTGGGGACAGCCAGTTCTCACGTCCGCTTTCCCACATTATAAACAGCTTGCCTGCCCAATGACGTCATAACATCTACGGCTTTTAGAGAGTAGAGTGCACAACTGCGCACACAACAAGGAGACGAAGCAGAAGAACGAGGAAGTTACAGCCATGGCGACGCCGTCGATGAGCAAGATAAAGAAATACGCTTGCAAGTTCCAAAACGAATGGAAACAAGAATTTCAGTTAATCCAGGACAGTTCGAAGGGGAAGGGGTATGTTGCCTGTACATTTTGTAGAGCAGACTTCTCCATTGTGGCCGAAATGATATACTTAGTCATGAACGGAGAAGTTAAACAGGACAATACTGCCATCTACTGGATAGCCTCCGGAACACTGAAATTCAAGTATTCCTTTTATTTATATCCATCCATCCATCCATCCATTTCCTACCGCTTATTCCCTTCGGGGTCGCGGGGGGCGCTGGAGCCTATCTCAGCTACAATCGGGCGGAAGGTGGGGTACACCCTGGACAAGTCACCACCTCATCGCAGTATTTTATTTATATGTATAATAAAATAAATAAATATATATATATATATATATATATATATATATATATATATATATATATATATATATATATATATATATATATATATATATATATATATATATATATATACATATATATATATATATATATATATATATATATATATATATATATAGCTAGAATTCACTGAAAGTCAAGTATTTGATATATATATATATATATATATATATATATATATATATATGAAATACTTGAGTTGGTGAATTCTACCTGTAAATATACTCCCCTATTAACCATGCCCTTAACCACGCCCCCAACCATGCCCCCGCCCACAACCACGCCCCCCCACCCCCACCCCCCCCACCCCATCATTTTCCAGCAGTTGTTTTGGACACGAGGAGATGGTTCCATCTTTCAGCTGCACACTAATGGTGGAGTTAGCTGCCTGGCCATTTCACAGTCACACCCATAAAGCAATATTTATAGTCACACACTGGCTGTATCACATCCACGGGAGAAGGGACAAAGTTTTTCGGTAAATAGACTCACAACTGACCCGGACATTTGAAAGTTCTCTTGCCGTCTGAGATGTGTTGTATCCAAAATAGCTGCAATTGCCCGTTGCCTTCTCTTAAGGTATTGATTTGTGGTTTCCAAAAACGCCTGTACATGTAGAAGAAGGAGAAACACGGGCATGTCTGGATGATCAGCCTCCATCTTTGTTATGAAGCTGATTATGGCGCGTTCTTTCTGATGTATCTTCCTGTGTGGAGCGCGGTCTTTCTGGTGTCACTTCCTGTGTGGGCGGGGTCTTCTGGCGTCACTTGCTCTCCGAACTCACTTTGTAAACGATCAATGAGTCCATACAAAGCTTAGTGCCGGAGATTCAAGAATTACACGGCTTACTTATCCGTGTAAAAATTTGCCCGCATTCTCGTTGTCTCTCCTTCGAAAAATGGACAAAGTTTTTCGATAAGTAGAATCACAGCTGACCTGGACATTTGAAAGTTATCTTGCCGTCTGAGAAGTGTTGTATCCCAAATAGCTGCAATCGCTTACTCTTAAGGTATTCATTTGTGATTTCCACAAGCGTTTGTACAGACGGAAGGAGAAACACGGGCATGTCTGGATGACTCGCCTTCATATTTCCAGTGGTTAGCTCCGAGTTACGAAACCGCTTAATTATGAAGCTGGCTGTGGCGCGTTCTTTCTGACGTCACTTCCTGTGTGGGCGCAGTCTTTCTGACTTCACTTCTTCTCTGAACTCAGTTTGTAAACAATCGGTGAGTCCATACAAAGCTAAGAGCCGAAGATTCAAGAAATACACGGCCGACTTACCCGTGTAAAAAATTATCCAAGGAGGGGAACCTTAAACGCTGGTTTAGTGTGGCTGACACGGTGCTTAGGCTAAATATTTATTCGTTTTAGGTGTTATCCGGCTTAGTGTAGACAGGGTCTTAGTAAATCACACGCAATACACCCACTTGTAGTAAACGCTATTTTATAGATAACACACGCTGTTTAGCTCGAGGTATTTGGATCTTAATAAATCAGGCCCTATGTGTTTATCAAAACAAAACATATACCTGATAGCATCAGTATCGATATCTGATGTTGGCTATCCATACTGTATTGTAAGAGAAAACGATGTAACATCAATATTTTGTTCTACCTCTATTACCTACCCTCCTGTGAAAGATGGGAGGGGGACAGCACAAGCAGGATGTCTTCAACGGCACAAACATTCACAGAAAACACCTCGAGAACAATACAAAGCTGGCAGGAGATGTCACTGTCCCCATCAAAATGGATGACTCGCCTACATGTGAATGTCATTATAACACTCCAGAGATAAAAATTACGCAGTGCTTGGGAAGCTTAAGTGCACCAATGTCCTGCTACACGAGAATCCTCCATGTTCTCAATGAGCAGAGACAGAATTTACGCAACATGGCAGCTCTGTGTTGTAATGCATCAAGCCTACTGAGAGCAGCACTGTCACTACCACTCTTCATCATCAGCACCGGCAAAACACCAGCCATGCATTGTCTTTTGGGCAAGAAAAATGTGTGTGTTTGCAAGTGTGCTGGAGCACCAGTGTGTGCGAGGCAGCGTTTGGGTTTATGAATGTATATATACGTGTCCGCCTCCGCAGCATCCATATTAAACAGTTTTGGAGGTGAATGTGCTTCCGTGGATGTCATGAATATAAGAGAAAGCATCCATCTTTGTGGAATACAATTTCACAGGTAGTGACAGTAAAACCGACTCTCGGACACACATGCACACAGACACACACAGACATACACACACACACACACACACACACACACACACACACACACACACACACACACACACACACACACACACACACACACACACACACACACACACACACACACACGCACACGGACCGACAGAAGCTGCCTGCCATCTTCTGATTTTTAGCACTCTGGTAGCTTTCGCAGCAGCATCCTGTATTAAACCTATTATCTCCTCAATGGCTAAATTCCAATAAAGGCAAACCCTGTTGATTGATTCGACTTGATTCAACCCATGCTGGCTTCCTTCAAGGAATGGTTTCTTTGAAAGGGACCTAATACCTGTTTCACTCTCACCAGGCAGTGACATTATGGTCACTTTGCAAACTCTGCTCCGTGCTTAATGAGCAATTACAGTTTCAGGGGTGCACATTTCAGTCAAAAACTTCGAACCCGGACAAACTAGATTTTGTTCGACTGCACATACAGGAGAAAGTATTTCACATTAGCCCATGCTGGAGTACTCCAGTGTTTTTCTTTTTTATTCTAATTATAAAACATTGTCTTCAATTAATTACAGAATAAAGACATTCACATGTCTTCATTCATGGGGATTTTCATTAATAATGTGAAAGTGAAATTGCAGGTGGGAATTATACCTGGCATTGTGCCTAATCAATCTAATTAACTAATGAAGAGGAGTCCCTCCATGTCAAAGGGAAAATGCAGTAAAGTATTTAACAGAGGGTTAATTATCCTAATCATGTACTTGATAATGAGGTAATTAGGACAATTAAATCACAATTAGCAATGGAATGGTATGAGTGACTCATATGAGTACTGTACTCATAGAGACCTAGGGGTTCTTTATCGGTAAAAATGAACCAAAAATACTTTATAATTGGAATAAATACAACATATGTTAAGTCAAAAATGTAAGAGGCAAATTAATTGCATTAACCAACAGAAGTGGCTGCTGATATAATCACACCGAGAGAAAACAAGAGGATTTGGGGTTTTCACACTTTTCCTGCACAACCCAAAAAACATTTTGCATGAGCAATATTCCAGCCCAGTCAAAGATAAATCTATGTCAAGAGTACTCACTGTTCTGGCTTTTGCCTGTTTGTTTTGCCCAATCTCTTCTGAAATATGCATGCACTTCAGAGCAGTGCAGACATTTTACAACTACACTTGACTACCAGGACAGTTGTTTTTCTATGTCGGTACACGACTGCAGCTTGATCTTTATATGGACACACGGACTAGCTATTTGTGCTGTTCTCCGGCTTGGTTGAGAGTGTTTCGGGCCTCCGTGTTCGCTTCAGTGGCCACAGGACTCGCCACATGCTCCGTGCACACGACTTGATGAAAAACATGAGTGACAAGATTCATGGCTATCAGAGCAGTGGATGAATGGTCAGGCGAAGGGGGGGTTGGGTACAAAACAAATTGTCATTTATTTGAGGTAATAGTGTTTACTTTTTAACACAATTCACATTCAAAAATATAAGTATGAGTATGTCAAATGTAAAGTAGCTCGTCTATTTAACATAATAAATATAAATAGCTCAAAAGCTATAAAATAAAGCGTAATGTATGGCATTACATAACCAGGTCTATTTTTCTTATAGTTGCCTTTTGTTTGGTGGGCTCGTGTTATATTGAGCACGGCACACAAGGGAGCGAGGTCGCTCGGACCGGTACATCGGCACTTGGGCCGGCGCACAAGCATAACAGCATCTTTCACTTCCAGCTCCCTGAGCGAGGTCAGACGGTGACAACGTCCTGCGTCTGTTTGTAAAATACACAATGAGAATCGGTGAGGGAACATTCCTCTGTTGGGTTTTACACAAATAGCAATCATTCACGCGTACTCATATGGCATCATTTGAAATATAAAAATGTAATTAAATATGTTACATGTTTCCATTGTGACTTGGGATCCCCTAGATATTGCTAAACCATTTGATTATTTAAAGTTAATGTAGAACATAATATATGATAAATATGATAATCAACACACACATGCTGTAAACCTTAGCTAATGGTTTCCAGTGTGCCAATATGAAATGGCAGGCGTCATGTCACCTGTGCAGCTGCCGCCTGATCAGCCAGGGGCGAGCGGCTCTGGGGACAGCGCGAGGAAATGGCTGCTGTGTTTGTTTGAGATGAGGTTAGCAGAGGGGTTGGCTGGATGCTGGCGTGGCCCAGATTTTCTCCAATCCCCTTTGTCCACTCCCTCCATGTCTGGGTGGCTTCACTCAGATTTTTCTTTCCAATGGCATCCACTGTGAAAAACTAAATGCAACAAATACATCCAGCATTCCGTCGAAAGACAATGTGGTTTTTTTCCAAAAATTGTATGTGGTCTGACCATGTCCTCTCTATGTCACACCTCCCCCAATTTAAAAGTATTTATTTAATAAATTAAGACCATAATATCAGATGTACGTCAAACTCATAAAATAAAATAAAAGTAGGGTTGAACCATACTGCTTGTGGATGCACAACATAGGCCAGTGGTAAATTACACAGTGGCATTGTCCATTTGTGCTTCTCTAAATTGCTGCTTGGAGGGTGGCCACAGGTAGGCAAGGCAAGGCAAGGCAACTTTATTTTACAACAATTTTAAAATTGGACCAAAGTGCTTTACAGGTTAAAAAAGCACAAAGCAAAGAACAAAGAACATAAACAATGCATAAGCTAAACAAGATAGTGCAAAAATAAATACAGTGAAAGGGTTCAGATTAAAAAGTACAAATGAAAGATACAAATAATAAAAGTGCGACAAATTGGAAAAAAAAAGGTAGAGAAGGCACTAGGCCAGCAGCACCAAAACAACAACATCACAGGCAAATGTACACCTAAAAACCTATATGAAAATACAATTTCACCGTTGTATATTATGAAATGGAAACTAAAGAAATGTTCTCTCATTCTCGACCTTTTGTTACTAAGCAGTATTATAGCTGTAGCTGCACACATTTTCCTCTTGACTACTCTGTATGATTTGCATGACGCATCTGAAGACCATTTGCAGAAAATAATAACAGTAAAACTCCGAGCAATATTAGAGACGCCTCTGATTTCCTGTCAGTACTGCATATGCAAGCAGGATGCATTACTTTAATGTAACTACGTATGTGGGCTTTGTTCGGATGGGAGGAAGCACCTTGCAGAAAATAAAAGACTATGGTTCTGCAGGTGAAACCATACCCGTAGAGTATTTTTTTTAAGTGAAAGCCTAAAAGCATAAAGCGAAAATAATATGTGTGATATTGCCATTGTTGTATGCATTACATTTGGTAAATTGTGAAATCAGTGTCAAATACTAGGCACTGAGATTGCACACATGCAAGAGAAATAGGAGCATAAACCTGAAACATTATCAATAACATTATTATACACAACATTTCCTATAGTCCCTTCTCTTGGATGAGCAATTCCAATGACTCTTCCTCTACGCCAGAAGCATTGGTGAACATAAAAGACAACAGAGGCTTATGCCGTCTTTGTTGCCTTCTTCGAAAACCATAAAACCCGGCTTGTGTGCGTGTTAAATGAAGTGTACGGCAACCACATGACTGCATGTGTGTGCTGAGAAGAAGCCAGACTGAAGATTCATAAAACAGGAAGAAGACACTGGTGCCTGGAGAGGGATGCAACGTTTAAAATAAAGTTAGACATGTAGAATACAACAGTAGAGCACATAAAAAAAAGGGACGGCAGCCAGCCAGGCGTACAAAAATAGAGGCATGTTGGTATTATTTCACTCCAGTCGATCAAATTCAACCCTGCCATGTTATGGTCTCAGTAATGCACCTGCACCATTTGCCTCGGACTATATAACCTTAGTAGTCATGAGCTATCAAAGGATGCATTCAAACAAAAATAAATACCATATTGTCTGTGTTGATCTTATTTAAACATCTGGGGAATGTCACATTTAAAACACCAAGTAGATGGTTGTCCTCATGTGGAGCGATACAAACTCATCTCATATTCATCAGAGTGGTTGTTCTCTGCGGGGGTGTTCATGGCACTACCTATCCCACTCCCTCTTTTCTCTTTGATTTGGCTCATTTGAGCATCGCGGTCCCCAGCAGCTTGTTAGGACTGCCACCTCGGTGACTCTGCCCCCTGGTTGGAGGATGGGGAGGGGAGATGGCCGAGATGGAAGGGGTGCTCTGAGGGTTGTGTAGGATGATAGGTTAGGGAGGCCTACCCTACAGTGCTTCTACAAGTCACGGGTGAGCAAGCAAGGTTTAGTGAATAAGACACACACACCATCTACTGGCATGGCTGGAGAACTGCATTATTTTTTGTTTTGCAAAAGGGGATGCAAGGACTAAAGCAGGGGTCCCCAACCTTTTTTGCACCAGGGACCGGTTTAATGAAGGCATTATTTTCAGGGACCGGCTTTCCACGTGTGGCGGATAAATACATGTATAGCAAATAAGTGCAAGAAAAATGAATACATGAAAAAACTCACCATAATGTTGAATTAGTGGGAACCCCTAGCCTTTGCAAAAAAAACTCCATAGACTTTTGTTATGTACTCATTTTTGCTAGTAGTAGGCTATTTTTTTGGCTTTAGTATCTGATGGGTTATAGGTGATACATCACATTCAAGGACAAGAGCATGGATATATGATAAAGCTAGAAATACTTGCCATTAGTTACAATAGATTTCTGTCTATTTCCATATGCATTCATATTTTGTGCAATATTTCATACGTAGTTACGCTAATGTTAGTTTTTTTTACTCCAATTTTCCCAGCGTAAATACATCTGTTATTGCTAACTACTTGTGTAATAGGAGTATGTGCAATAATACCAGCACTTTAACTTACTAGGCCAAAGGAAATGTGTATTTTCTTCCTTCAGCACAATTATTATATGTGACAATTTAGCACTTCTCCATCTTTAACTACTATGGTCACTTTGTTCCTGATCTGCCCTGATATTAGGTCATCAACCTGCCGCGGACTGCAGATGGAACCTAGCTTTTGACTACAATTTGGCACCTTTACATTTTATATGTTTATTAATTTGCATTGTCCCATGTAAGAAAGATGTAACAAATATAGCAAATGGCGACTTCCTATCAGGAGTTTTATAACACATCTATAAACAAGCATTGGTGTGTCTGGTGGGACTGACGAAAGTTAAGTGGGAGAAAATGTGGTCGTTTATAAATTATTTATGGTCTATGTGCGGCCCGGTATCAAATGCGTCACGGACCGGTGCCGGCCCCCGGACCGGTGGTTGGGGACCACTGGACTAAAGGATCCATATTGTCTGTTGTTAAAATGTGTTTGGCAAATATTCCAAACTATCAGAAAAGAAAATAGCACACTTGATAAAAAGTGATAAGAATAGGAATGTAATTTGCTCAAACCTTCATCATTTGGTTTGTTCAACTAACAGCATAAGAAAAAAAATCAGACAGACATATTCAAATGCAGTATAGTGAATAAAGATCAAACCATTCAGAAGAGGATATGTTTCAAAAAGGGAACTAATCTTGCTTTATGATTACTGACAGGGTGCAAAAATGATCCCTTTAGGTCAAAGCGACAAGAGACACAACTGGCTAAATTACCCATAATGGCTTACACGTGTAACCAGGGCTTCAATTTCTGCCTCAATACATTTCAAAAGCTCAAACACACTTCTTTTTTTTTCAAAGCTGGACCAGAGTGCTGCAGAAAATGAATTAAACTAAATCTGAATCATGCTTCTTCAACCTTTATTTCCAGGGCCGTGATCATTTATCACATGCAGCGAGGTGTGCGCGGTGGCTGGACAAAGGCTTACATATATAATAAAAGGTGTGTTGTATAAAATGTATGAGGTGCACAACACATCAGCACTTGGCCTGATGGGATGTCCAGACGTGCTATAACCTTGGGGAGAAAGTGGGGGGGAAGGAGGAGAGGTGGAGCCAAGTGGGATTAATTCAGAACGCAAAAACAAATACGCAAAATAGAAAATGTTTTCCTTCCGCTCTAAAGACATACAGTAAAATATAACGTAGCAAAAATATTGAAGCTATTTCATCATTTCTCTCTTCACACCATCATAAGTCTTCCCCACACTGCATTCATCCCCTCCCCGTCTCATAGAGATGCACAATTCTCAATGTTAAGCAATGCTCCATTGATGGAATAACACTGGAATAGACTTTAAAGAAAAGTGTACACAATTTTGGGAAAAAAAACGGGTTGAACCCCTTCCGGCTTCTTTGTTTCAAAGGAACACAGGATGATACCATGAGTTGATTTACGTGGACCCCGACTTGAACAAGTTGAAAAACTTATTCGGGTGTTACCATTTAGTGGTCAATTGTACGGAATATGTACTGAACTGTGCAATCTACTAATAAAAGTTTCAATCAATCAATCAATACAAAATATTTTCTAGAAATGTGGCAAAGTAAATGTTAAAAAAAAAAAAAGTCCAGCAGTTAGGCTTCACTGTAACTTTAATTTAGTGGCGTATTGGAATATATTCAGAGGATGTCAGGAGGGACACACTAAAGTCATTTTCAACATTTCTATGATCAAGAATTGAAATTTATAGCTATTTTACAGACTAACAAACAGGTTTATTGAAGAGTACTGTGAATTATGCCAATGCACACCAAAGGGCTAATGGTAATATTGCTGTTTCTAAGACCAAAAAAACACATGTGTACCATTTAAGTGACGAACCAATACACCCTAAAAAAGGTATCAAGATCTACTATTTAACTTTTGTATTCGTCTTTTAGGTGTTCAGACTTCTCTCGAGAAAAGACACTCATTATGCTCTATCTATCCGTATTTCTCGGGATCACCTAGAAGCTTACTCATGAACCAACTGCCTTATAGAACATTAGTAGAGCCTTGATGACCATCCTGATCAACAGCTATCTGAACAGGAAGCAAAGAGGAGAATAGCACGTCCAAAGGTCAACAGCAGCCAGGCACAACATGTCTGCTCACAGGTAGATTTTTTTTAAATAGGCTTAAACACGGGTTAAAACAACTTCAGGCGAGAAGAGATAGGCAACTAAATTATTACAACAACATTGTTTCCCCCCCCAACTAAATCTGAATAACTTTTTCATTAGCCGTGTCAAAGAGATCAGCAGTTATCAGAGTCGCTGGAGGGAACGCCGAAAGGGTAGGAGGACAATCACTGATTCTTTCACACAATTTCACCATCTAATTTCCGACCGTGCATTTCGGAACCAAATTAATTTCCTCGGCAATGTAATAAATCAGAATCAAGCTTTTGCTGTTGGTGCCAATCCAGGCAGTCGGAATGAGAATTCCCCACTACAGTCTGACAGAAGGAATCACGTCATGCACGCCATGTAAGGGATCTCCCCCTTTAGCTGCTCGTCACACAATGGTTTTAGTCCCCTTTTTTATCTGCAATCAAACAATTCCACAATATTAAAATATGTTTTCTCACAACACAACCCCATACAATGCCCTTTATCAATCTCATTGACTTACAGAAAAATGACTCAGTCTGCATGCTCACTCTATCATGCATATATCATTCCAGTATTCCATATGATGGGCTACATTATATATGCAGCATCTTGTAAGGTTCAATGCATGTTTTCTGCATGGCTTCCCTATATAACAACTAGAGGGTTTTGAAGATCAACCATATGCTCAAGTGCCTCAAGTTATCTTTACAAGGTTATAGAGCATTAATAGAAGGCATGTGCACCCAAGGGGATGAGGGTGAACCCACCCCACACATGCACTCATGCTACCATTGGCTCGACCTGAGCTCTTGGTGCAGTCCCTTGGTGGGACCTTCAGAAACAAATACCCAATGTCGAATGGGTGGGAAGAGTTAAATACATTTACTTGAATTAAGTACAGAGTTTTAATCTACATAATTACCCTTACTGTGGCCATAACATACAAAGTTCCAGTTGCCTTTTTGCCACTTCATTGAGTTTCACACCTAGAAACAATATGCTCCCAAGGGGCAGTAAATTACAAGCTATTTTACACTGAATTACACCTGCATCAAAAAGTTTACAGGCATATCGCTCTGATACTTTTCCGCAGATCAGTAAGACATGCTGGACACAGAGTATACAGTCACAGGCATTAGGTGCTTCCACAATCGCAACTGTTTTCGTTAGACGCATACACCTGCTTTTTTGAATACAAAAATAAATCTAATTTATAAACAACATTTCAGCAGGCATTTTGTTTTTATAGAGAGCAGTAATATCTATAGCAGAAAGGTCACATGATGCGACTCATTTCTATTCTACACCGACAGCATGACTCGGATTCCTCCAGACCTGTCTCCTAATGAACAGTATAATGGCCATTCAGATTAAAAAGAGCATTAAAATTATTTTACGCATATTACAAAATGGAACATAATGTGTATGCAAAATCATAACTGTCAGGGAGTCACAAACAAAGGGACGATTCAAGCTGACGACTCAAAAAAAAAAAAATACATACTTGAAAATGGCAGAGGAATTCTGTCCTGCAGATTAGATTTGTTTCCTTTAGTGATGAAGACGACGTGCAAGGAACCAACTGTTACCACACAACACACAAGTCATTGATTTTTTGTGGAGATATGGATAGATGCTGTTTTTTTTACCGTAGGTAGAGAAAATGAATAACATTATAGGGGTGGGCCAAAGAAAAGGCAAACTAAATAAATACATGAAGAGGGGTGCGGAGCCCCCTCGAGATAGTTGTAGGGTTTCCCCAGCTAAATGACAAATAGTTAATTGTAATGGACCCTTATTGGGTCCATTTGCACACTCTCAGTTAACATTGATATTATACACGTGGGCCCATAGATAGAAATGCTGTTAAATGTAGATTTTTTGCTGTGTAGCTTGTAGTGTAGTTTGCTACAATTCTCCGGGGATTGCTTCCCCAGTAGTTTAGCTACATTTAATTGAGAGGAACTTGTAGCTTAGCTTACTACATTTTTCAAGTCGCTTGCCCATCACTGTTTGATTGCATAACAATTTAAAAAGTTGTTATAAGTTATAACGATTTTGACTAAATGTTCATTAAATGTCTAAAATGGAATAAAGAACATTTGATTATAGTGTGTGTGTGTGTGTGTGTGTGTGTGTGTGTGTGTGTGTGTGTGTGTGTGTGTGTGTGTGTGTGTGTGTGTGTGTGTGTGTGTGTGTGTGTGTGTGTGTGTGTGTGTGTGTGTGTGGTCCTATTATGCTAAACCAACTTTTCTTACCTGTTGGTACAGTATCTGTTTTTGTATATTTGGGATCCTTGTAAGTCCTGAACATTTTCAATCAAACCATGGAGGCAGGGCGGAGATATTTATGGATCAATATTGCCTTCTTCCAAACTTCCAAACGAGCTTTTGAGACTTCAGTGACGTATTTTGCCTTAGTTACATCAGAGCATGTATTAATATATGGTAGTGGTTTAACCGAAGCGCTGTGCACGATTCTGCCATTTTTATTCAGTTGTAGTCAATAGCTTCCTTATATTACTCCATCCTCTTGTTTTAGGGCAGACTGACTCGTACATGCACATGCATGCTAAAGTCCTCCGCTGTTTCCATTTCTAGTAAAAGGATAGCGTATATTTTTAACTAAATGTGTCAGACGACTCAATATGGAAGCGCTAAAAATGACAACACGGCTGACAAGGTAGAGACGCAGTCGAAGAGGGACTGACCTGTAGACATGATAATTAGACAAAACGGCGTATTGTAAAGAAACAGTCAGAACATATCTTGTAGATGGTCTATAAAACCTGATCTATGCAGAATGTTGACCAAAGCATCATCATTCTATGTCATGTAGACCAGGATTCCCCAACCTTTTTTCCACCAGGGACCGGTTTAAAGTATGCATTATTTTCACGGACCAGCTTTCCATGTGTGTCAGATAAAAACAGCAAAACAATGAGCATGAACAATCAACTCCCCATAAGACTGAAGTAGTGGGAGCCCTGGGCGTGTTTCTTTGCGAAGACATGGTCCCTGGCATATTGATGGCATACCACTGTATACCAGTGTTGGGCCACAAGCCCCCCGTAGAATGTAGTATATCAGTTTTTTTTGCTGTGGTCCGTATTGGCAGCAGCGGTTAAAATACACTTTTCCACCACTTGTGGCAGTAATGACAATATAAAACAAAGTTTAGTTTAGTTTAGTTAAGAAACATATTTATTATTAATTTAGTTTATTTTAGCACAACATAATACATCCATCCATCCACATTGTACATAAATGCATTGTTTATTTGATTAGCACTTATTTTTCAAATCGGCTTGACCTAAGTTTTTTAAATTAATGTGGTGCAAATGCTTAAAATTAGCAAAAATACATGAATATCAAATGTTATTATAAATGTGCCTGTTACTACATTAATAAATACTTACTACATATAAAAACCTTAAAGGAGGTGTTTGGATGTTTTTTAAAGGCCTTTTGCACAAAAGAGCGACTCTATAGGCTCCATTGTAAGCAGAATTTTGATCACATTTAATTTGTATTTAGAATGCATTAAAAAAACAACAACACACGTCTTCTTGTCCAACATAAGGATTGTGAATGATAGGCAAAATTCCAAAAAAAGTGCAGTTCCCCGTTAAATGTAGAAAAAAAAATCACAATATTACTACCCCTTTAAAAAATGTTTGATATGAGATAAGGAAAAAGTCATTATGTTTTGGGGCTAAACCGGCTCATTTCTACAATGTTACCTTACATTTACGTTACAAGCTTCTACTTAGGAGTGTCTCCATCCAAGGAGACAAAGAGAGTGGATGACAGACAAGAGGCTTCATTCCGTTTATTTCATTATGCTATAGAACAGTGTTTTTCAACCTTTTTTGAACCAAGGCACAATTTTTTTATTGAAAAAATCCGGAGGCACAACACCAATAGAAAACATAAAAAAATTAAACTCAGCAGTCGATATTGACAGCAAAAAGTTGTTCTCGCAATTGTTGGATATGAATTCAAACCATAACCAACCATGCATCACAATAGCTCTTGTCTCAAAGTAGGTGTACTGTCACGACCTGTCACATCACGCCGTAACTTATTTTGAATGTTTTGGTGTTTTCCTGTGTGTAGTGTTTTAGTTCTTGTCTTGCGCTCCTATTTTAGTGGCTTGTTCCTGTTTTGTTGGTATTTTCATGTAGCAGTTTCCTGTCTTCCTTTGAGCGCTATTCCCCCGCACCTGCTTTGTTTTAGGATTCAAGAATATTTAAAGGCCTACTGAAACCCACTGCTACCGACCACGCAGTCTGATAGTTTATATATCAATGATGAAATCTTAACATTGCAACACATGCCAATATGGCCGGGTTAACTTATAAAGTGCAATTTTAAATTTCCCGGGAAACTTCCGGTTGAAAACGTCTATGTAAGATGACGTTTGCGCGTGACGTCGATGGTTGAAGCGGAAGTATTCGGACACATTGTATCACAATACAAACAGCTCTGTTTTCATCGCAAAATTCCACAGTATTCTGGACATCTGTGTTGGTGAATCTTTTGCAATTTGTTTAATGAACAATGAAGACTGCAAAGAAGAAAGCTGTAGGTGGGATCGGTGTATTAGCGGCTGGCTGCAGCAACACAATCAGGAGGACTTTGAGTTGGATAGCAGACGCGCTATCCGACGCTAGCCGCCGACCGCATCGATGATCGGGTGAAGTCCTTCGTCGCGCCGTCGATCGCTGGAACGCAGGTGAGCACGGGTGTTGATGAGCAGATGAGGGCCTGCGTAGGTGGAGCACTAATGTTTTTATCATAGCTCTGACGAGGTCCCGTAGCTAAGTTAGCTTCAATGGCGTCATTAGCAACGGCATTGCTAGGCTTCGACAGGCGGCACAGCATTAACCGTGTGGTTACAGGTCCAGTGTTTGGTAGTATTGTTGATCTTCTGTCTATCCTTCCAGTCAGGGGCTTATTTCTTTTGTTTCTATCTGCATTTAAGCACGATGCTATCACGTTAGCTCCGTAGCTAAAGTGCTTCACCGATGTATTGTCGTGGAGATAAAAGTCACTGTGAATGTCCATTTCGCGTTCTCAACTCTCATTTTCAAGAGGATATAGTATCCGAGGTGGTTTAAAATACAAATCCGTGATCCACCATAGAAAAAGGAGAAAGTGTGGAATCCAATGAGCCCTTTTACCTAAGTTACGGTCAGAGCAAAAAAAGATACGTCCTGCACTGCACTCTAGTCCTTCACTCTCACGTTCCTCATCCACAAATCTTTCATCCTCGCTCAAATTAATGGGGTAATCGTCGCTTTCTCGGTCCGAATCGCTCTCGCTGCTGGTGTAAACAATGGGGAAATGTGAGGAGCCCTTCAACCTGCGACGTCACGCTACTTCCGGTACAGGCAAGGCTTTTTTTATCAGCGACCAAAAGTTGCGAACTTTATCGTCGATGTTCTCTACTAAATCCTTTCAGCAAAAATATGGCAATATCGCGAAATTATCAAGTATGACACATAGAATCAATCTTCTATCCCCGTTTAAATAAAACAATTTTATTTCAGTAGGCCTTTAAGTTGTGCGGACGCAATCCTTCTTTGTGGGGACATTGTTGATTGTCATGTCATGTTCGGATGTACATTGTGGACGCCGTCTTTGCTCCACACGCGTAAGTCTTTGCTGTCGTCCAGCATTCTGTTTTTGTTTACTTAGCAGCCAGTTCAGTTTTAGTTTTGTTTTGCATAGCCTTCCCGAAGCTTTAATGCCTTTTCTTAGCGGCACTCGCCTTTTGTTTATTTTTTGCTTTACCTGCACGCTGCCTCCCGCTGTCTTCTGCATATTGGGATCACGACAAACCATCATCGTCGTTCCCGACATCTACAAAACAATTAGCTACCGGCTGCCACCTACTGATATGGAAGAGTATAACACAATTACTCTGCCGAGCTCGAGACAGCACCGACACTCAACAACGGCACATTATATGTGGATTATAACTACTGGTTTGCAAAAAGATTATAACTACTGGTTTGCAAAAAATACTTTTAACCCAGCTAGGTGAAATTACATAATCTCCCACGGCACACCAGACTGTATCTCATGGTACACTAGTGGTTGAAAAACACTGATATATAATGTTCAAAAAGTTATGGGCACATTTTGATTAAACTTTCAGATAATATAAGACATGGGATAGACAAGTGATAACATCTTGGTGGTGATTCTAATCATTTTTTTTACAATTTGGAGGTAGGGCCTGGCAGAGGTCTGCGCTCTCCGAGTGCTTTTTTTTAGTTTTATGTGCTTTGCTGGCTGTACTGTTATTGAAAAAGCAACTAGCAGACATTTAACACATTTTCTTAGTATCAGAAAATATCATGCAAATAAGGTATCTGTATAGCTGCAGAGGAAGATATCCGTAAAGGCAGGAATGGTGAACAAATAAACCCTCCTCAACTCTGCAACACCTAGATATATGTTGTCTTTTCAAAATGATTTTCTCAGCTCGTCGCTCCTAGTAAAACTAGCTCTCAACACCAGCGCTTGCTGACCTCAGAATAGCTCTGCGAACATGAAAGAGTCTTTATATGTACCAGGTGTAGGCTGGCTCGCATTGTGTACGTGTGTGTGTGTGTGTCAGAAGGAAAATTAAGTGCTAAAGATGCATATGTATGCAGATGATTTAGGATTGAAACACATCTTAAAACCAGGCGGCAGACAATTACTGAGTTTCAAGTTCCAAGCATGTGAAAGCGATAGCATTTAGAGCCATCATCATGTACCCAGACAAAGACTGTGCGTGTCTGCTTTGTGTTAGATAGTAATCTTCAAACCATCAAAGTGGGAGTATAATACATCTCAGTTGACGTGTGATCACATTCTGCTTCCTGTTTGCATGGTTCAAATCAGCTTTCCAATGTGACACAACTAAACTAGACGACTGTGGGCACCATCATCTCATGGAATCATTTTGAAACATTTTGGCAAACATCCACCTGGGGAATGACTGAATTAGCTCATTGAGCTTTAATTGAAATAATGGATCAGCTACCCCACATGTAAACGATCAGGCACTGATGAGTAATGCTCTGCAGGGAAGTAACCACAGGGCCTTTCCGCTTCCTGTCACTCTGTCTGGTTTCAGGTTAAACTTGACCTCTCACACTTGACCTTGAGGGCTCGGCCCAGCGACGATTGAGCGGAGAGGGCACAGCTGTTAGGGAGGGGCTGCAGCAGGACAGACTCCTCGCTGACAAAGGAATAAATTCAATTGGAACACATTAGTGTCTGAGTTGTTGAGTATCACTCATTTTGGCTAACTGGAAGCATCTTTTCTCTCTGCACTGAAGGCAAGTTCCATCAAAAAAAAAGGAAGGGCCCGAGCCTGAGATGGGTGGGGTCACACTGTGGATGCCTCAGCTTCAACTTTCAACACTCCTCCGTGGTGTTCTAAATTTAACACCTGATACATATTGCTGTGGTCATTATTTCCAATGCTTCTGTCCTGCATTGTCAAATGCCTTGCAGGTTTGATAAATGAACAGGGCTCCGTCACTTACATTGTTCCCCAGGACCACAATGTGTGTGTATGTGTGGTTCTCCGCAGTGTCTAAGACGAAGACAGATAGATGGGCTTGGACTCAGGCCATAGGTACCTGGGGACACTTTGCAGGACAGCTTACAAATAGGAGTGAGAAGAAAGGGATGAGGCTGAATAAAAGGCTGATACGCCACAGAGTTGCTCAACCCATAACTGTCACCTCTCCAGTTTGAACAGCTATCCTAAATGAAGATAAAGTATTGATCCATGGAGTAATATCAGGTGTTTGGTGTGTCTACGAACGGAAAAATATTCTCCTACCATGTAAATATTAATCTAAATTGTGACACGCAGACTTGGCAAACAAGGAGCAGGAAAGCGGCGTGAATGTGGATCCAACTTCTTTCTGGGAGCTGCTTTATACCAAATTAAAAACAAAGAGGAAATCATACTGAAATTGGGTCCCAGCTTGCAGCAGCAGCCCTCCACCCCCACATCTTTGCCCCTTGCCATCGCCAATGTCTCTTTTCTCCACAATCAGTGTCAGAAGAAGCGGCGAGGAACGGTTTGTGAGAAACACTTATCTAGCACAGCGGCACAGCCCTGTTCCTCTACCCTTTATCTCACCAGGAGATGGAATTCAATATACAAAAAACCCCATCATGCAGCAGCATCACGCCTGTGCTGGGGATAAGGGCAGGGTTGCCAGGTAATTGGTTGGTGGTGGACGAACACAAGGTTTGAGACTACCCGCGGAGGTGTGGAGATTACAGCGAGGGGTGGAGGGACTGGGTAATAAGGAGTCTGTGGAAAGAAGGGGACGCACTCTCCCTCCATACCCCCCTCCCTTCTCCTGCAGCCGTACATTTTGCCCCCACCTTCCCATGTAATCTCTTCACAAATGTACATGTGTATTGGTGGATTTGTTTGTTTTTTTCCTCCACCAAAAACAACAAAGCACACCAGTTCTTCTGTACAGCATCTACGTTGCAATGCAAAACATAAATCCTCATTCAAAGTGGCATATGTGACTTTTCACTAAACATGCTTCTTTGTATAGCACATCCCCTGCGCATATGTATTAAGAAAACCACTCACATCCAGACATTTAAATTGAAATCAGACCTGATAATGTCATAACAGGTAGCGAATATCATTATAGAGCAAAATTATTTCTTTCCTCTGAGATATCATAAAAAAGGGGGGTTGGAAGGTAATGATCCTGCAAGCGTAATAAGAATAGTGAAGGCGGAGGTGCGCACAGGAAATCCATCGACCCGCCATTTCCCGTTTTTCCAGCAACTCCTTGAGATAACCGTCGCAGAAGACGGAGAGATAAAGAAACACATGAGGCAAGAAGAAGAAAAAGTCATTTATCTGATTTATTTATGACGCAGCAAGGTATGCTGAACGCATCAGAACATGCAGCAGTGGCCATACTGTCAAGGAAGATGAAGTATCTTCATAGTCGACTGAGCAAAATATCAGGGGAAAGAAAGAGAAAGAAAATTAGAGGGGAGAGAGATGAGGATACTGCAGAAGGGTGTTAACCACCTCCTCTCTACTGCATCACCCTGCTCACCACAAAATGGCTACTTTGTTCTTTCTGACAGGTGACACAAAAGTGGGTGGGGGGGTTGGGGCTGGCTTAGCCAAACTGCCACCGTATTTTTTTGAACATCCCTCGCCTATTCTGCGACCTCAACTTGCACTTATTTTTGTTCAAATTTCATAAAACGCATTGTTAAGTGGCACAACATCTTTTGCCATGCAATTTGTTGAAAGGAAATTGTAAATATAATGTTGGGGTGTAGAACTTCACTGTTCCATATTCCCATATTTAGTATGTCAGTTGTATTTGCATGTGTCATACTAAGCATGTGCAAGTTTTCAACCACCTTCCATATTTTGTCAGCACCACTATTTAGGATTTATATTGTTATCTATATTATTGTGTTCATATACTGTATGTACTGTGCCGTCTCATAAATATCCTTCTTGTGCAACTAAAATAATTATAATGTGTTCACATGTGTTTCAGGCTCAATGTCAAGCTTTTGACACCAAAATGTCTGCACTTTGAAATTAGCAAAACATTTTAGGCAAACTTATGGAAAATTAACACATACATTGTTATAATATGACCAAGCATTGAGCAAGTACTGCCTCATAAAACAAAGGTTGCAAGCCAGCTGTTGTCCAGTGCAACATCCCCCTCTGCAGGCAAAGACATGACAATCGCACTCCACAAAGATCTCCTTTTTGAAACCAAAAAATAGAACTTTGGAAGCCATTTCCCATGTAATTTTAAAATGTTGCTTTTAAAAATTTTGCACAATCTAGCGTGCATCATCGTTGATACCAATTAAACCATTTTTTTCAAACAAGTAACATATTTAAAACAAGATTGTGCACTCCCCTGTTACAGGGAGGGATCATATCTAATAACTTAACTTGCTGACTTAACTGTAGTTTTGGTCCATACCGCGCCCTAATAACTATTTGAGCTAAGCAACTTAAGCCATTAAGACAAACCACGTACTGTACATTTTATCCACCCTGTCCATTAAATTGTTGGCGCGGTATTACGGTTTCAGGAATGTTATCAATCCCAATAAAACATTTTTATGATTTTGCTGTTTCAGGTTTCAGATGGGGCAGCACGGTGGAACAGAGGTTAGTGCATGTGCCTCACAATACGAAGGTCCGGAGTAGTCCTGAGTTCAATCCCGGGCTTGGGATGTTTCTGTGTGGAGTTTGCATGTTCTCCCCGTGACTGCGTGGGTTCCCTCCGGGTACTCTGGCTTCCTCCCACCGGCAAAAACATCCACCTGGGGATAGGTTGATTGGCAACACTAAATTGGCCCTAGTGTGTGAATGTGAGTGTGAATGTTGTCTGTCTATCTGTGTTGGCCCTGTGATGAGGTGGCGACTTGTCCAGGGTGTACCCCGCCTTCCGCCCGAATGCAGCTGAGATAGGCTCCAGCACCCCCCGCGACCTCAAAAGGGACAAGCGGTAGAAAATGGATGAATTGTTGGAAGGTTTCAGATGTCTTTTTTTCTGTGTTTAATCATTCAATATACATTTACTGTAGGGCCTAAACTACTGTGTGTTACAACACGTGCAAACTTGATAGCACATGCAAAGCTGATCTACTAAACTTGTACACATGCAGTGGAGTGTGCCTCTATAGTTAGCAAAATAAGGAGCGCAATCCATTTAGCGTGTTTAAGTTCATGAATATGCAGAATGTATGCTGATTATCACAGCACCCACAATACTGGGAGTAGAAAACACAAATGTAATTATTAAGCACATGCTGTCTGATCTTTCAATGCTTAAAATGTTTTGGGGCTTTATTTGGTACGTCGAGAAAGGAATAGCCGAAATAGCGGTGAGAAAGGAGGAGATCACACTGCTACGTATGCTTGTCAACATATGTGGACTGTCAAATATAAAAATGTTAGACATATAATCTATTCAGCAATATAATTGTATAATTTTACAGCTGCTGGATGACTTATTAAAACTAATTCATATGATTGGTGTCTGCTGGGATTTTAAAATCACTTTATTTTTTTCGTATAGAAGAAATATTCACATATATCCTATATGAAAAAAACAATACTGCAACATGGCATTTCTTGCATATGGAACATTCCAGGGCACGCTGGCAGTTAGTGTCAGCATCTTCCATGAGCACGCCTTCAACATGGTAAAAAATTGAGTTCCATTGTCGATGCACCGCAGGATTGCCTCTAAAATGCCCATAAAAAGTGGTACATAATGGTATGGTACATGTTTTTAAACATAGGAAAAAGCCACAGGTAGGAGCATAATAACATGAATGTGCAGAAATTAGTCCATCCACGATGAAAGCTGCGTAGTTCATGCAAAAATGTAATTTAAATAGGGCGGTCTGCACCAGTACAGGCAGTAGATCACAACACGCCCACTAATAGTACACACAGTTTTATAGTTAGTACAAGCTATTTAGAGCATGGTATTTGGATCTTAGTAGATTGGGCCCCTAATGTTTACTGTATCATACATATTTATTGGGTAAAAAAAAAAAACTTTATTAAAATGATTTAACCTAACATATAAGACACAAACTGTAACTCAAATGGTGTTTGTTACATTTCAGTAATTCAGACAGAGTTAGTTCATCCGCTGCTCTAAAAAGTTAAAGCAACTTTTATAACTACTGATTGATTCACATTCTTCTCATGAAATTAAAAAGTTAAAAAACAGAAATCTCTTTGGCTTACAAGGCAAAATGTATTGTAGCAAATCATTGACTCCGCAGTTTTCCCTGTGTGTTACAGCCGACTTTGCAGCTGAGCCTTTGAATCTACTGATGCTTTAGCACAAGCCCCAAACTCCACGGTTATTTCTTCTGGATTTCCTGTAAGTTCTTTCAAAACCTGTGAGCATTTGGAATATATATATTTTATACACAAAAACTCAGTCTAATAAACCAAAAAAAGTTTAGGGCTCAGAAGAATAAAAGCATTCTTGGACTGGCTCGAACAACGAGATGAGGCTAGTGTCTTTGTGAAAAGAAGCTCTTAGAGGTTCTGCGTATTTCAGAGCCTGGCTTTAGACTTTTTCAAAGATTATCTTTTGGTCTTTGAAGTGCAGAACCCGACAGCTTCAAAAACCAAAGCTGCTTCTGCTTTGGTGTTCAGATCGTGGTTCCAATGGTCAGCATAAACAGCAAGTCAGACCCCCTCAGGGAATTTTTATTTATTACTGAACAAATCTTCGAAGAAGCCCTGGCAAGCATCTCTAAAAAAAAACATGCACCGTATGAAATAGGACTTGCTTGCGAGAATGTCCACAAATACTAAATAATTAATAACAACATTTAATCAATATTGTTTCCTTTTGTAAATAATTATAGCCTATTTGCCAATACTGCAAAAAGTCTACAATGTCTTCACAGCTAAATAAGTAAATGTAGACAACCTGGTGTGCAGAAAACGCAGCTTGAATTGAAAAATGCCCTTGTATTAGGTATTCCCAATAAGTATTCTATGTTTTCTTATGATTGGTTCAAGCCTTAATATCGAAATGCTTGTAGTTATCCACACACAGTCAACTTTTGAACACATTGGTCTCACACTGAATACCACATTACGGGTATATTTAGTCAATTAAAAATTGTTAAGCGACAGCAAAAAGTAGTTAGTTAGCAAGCAAGGAAAACATCTGTAATTACAGTAGAACATCTGCTTTAGGGGAGCATTTTGGCCGTGGGCCGGTTTGCATTGGACACCAGCTACTGACTCTCTGCCACACCCGAGTCTGCGTGGAGGGACCGGGGGGGTCACGGAGAAGGAGACGGGGCTGCGGAGCTGGTATTGAGCGTCGGGATGTACAGGCTTCGCAGAGCTCTGGCTGGATGTGGAAGCTTCGGTCTCCCTGGACGGATTCTCCCTCATCCGGACATTGGCCGGGAGCTGGTAGGCAGCCTAGGACGGAGTCGGCTCTCTTGGTTGCTTTGTTGGGTCTGTTCCTGTCTCTGGCCATGGTGCCCCCCACCCCAGCAGACAATCGGCCACCACAATGTATATGGGTCTTAAGATGGTGTTTTTATTTGTTTGTGTTGTTTCTCTATGCATGGTGAAATCATATGCGTGCAAATATGTATTATGTATTGCTAATTTTTAGGTTTTTCGCTATGTTTTACTTTTGTAGCTGTATGTATAAATGGCGCCAACCGAAGTTGCAGCTGGTTGCGTCAGCTCTGTGCTCTTTGTGTTCTTTAATATTTCCCTCTTGTTTTTATCTTATATTTGCGTGGACTTTTTGAATCTGGATAATAAAGTAGGATAAATAAAGTCCATCCTATCTGATGCAAATGAACATGAACTTTGCTCTCTTTTAACTTTAGTGCGTTGTTCATTGAGGCACAAACTCTGGAGACAAATGAGATCTACTCCACTGCCAGGCTTTGTGTCACTGTCCTGATTACCCACAGTGCAACGCCGAGGCAAATGGGTGAGCGGCAGTGGGAGGGAGTGGGGCGGGCTTGTGCGAATGAGATGCTCAGTGACCCTGCCATCATCACAAACCGCCATTCCGATCTAATATCCTGACTGGCTGAGTGACTGGACGGCTTGGTACATATTAGGCTTACAATGCCGAGTCGAAGTCCTTGTTTTAGCATCAAGTACTCACCAATTAAGGGCATCCATCACTGACTAACAACAGTAAAAGTAACTTTTTCTGCAGCGTGACTATGGAAAAGCTTTATCCATGCACAATGCTGTACATTCAGAGCCTATTTCCCAAGGTACTTTTCCCCATCATAACTGCAGTCTGCATAAGGGTGTCGCCACTTTGAAGGTTAACAAATCAATATTCCGGGCATTTGTCGCTTATTAACACAGGAGATGAGTTTGGATAATGATAAAAGTGCAGACATGGAGCAACAGGTCTGTTAGAAGAAGAGCCATTAAGCATCGCCCAAACCATAACGTAGAGAAAGGGACTCTAATTGAGAGTATGATTATTTGTCTACAGCTCATTCACCTCAAATAGCACAAAGCACTTCTCCAAAGGCAGACCTGTCAGCCACATTTGTGCCCATGCACTGCTGTCTGAACCAGTCTAAAGTTCAACGCTTGGTTTCAGACAGCCCGCAAATTAGAACAACTTAATTTTTTAGTGCCGTTATGAAACGTTTGCTTCACTGCTACACCCTCTGACAAGAGGCTGGGTATACACAGCTTTGAATTTGCTCAAGCAAGTTGTGGTCAGCAAAACTGAGGGGAGCGGGAGGGGCTGAACACATCCCACGTCTATTTGCATTAAACGAGAGGCTGACAATGTTAATTAGGCAGTGCAAATTTACATCAGCAAATTATGTAAGCAGCTCAAAGAGTAACAAAGCGTGATACCAGCTAAATCACAGCTTGGCCGATGCTGCCCTGCCACTTCATGCTGATGTGGCCATGGTCGATCAAGCAGAGAAGCCTCAAATGTCAATTAGACATGAGTGGGTAATTGTGTCGGAGGGTGTGGGGGGGTCTGGTGGCGCAAGGGACCTTGTTGCAATGTCCTGAGGCACTTTTGGCTTCCTCCTACATTGCAAGTGGCACATCTGATACACAAATAAATGCATATGCAAAATAATTACCTATGTACTCCAAGGTTTTCGAACAAGCAAGAAATGCATATTAGTGAAAATGTTTTGACTACGTTAGGGTTGTCTTAATGAAGCCAACAGTATATCATAAGTCTTTACTATGAAGCAGGATTTCTTATCTAGTCAAGTTCAAGGCAAAACATTGTGATGCAGTAGAGCTAACCTACTTTGGGACAGGACATTAGGCCTTTTCCACCAAAAGTTCCGGAATCTTAAGTTCTAATCATTAAACCCCAGAACTATATGTTTCTGGTTTGTGTTTCCACCGCATTTCACAGTTCAGAGTAGTTTTTACAAATCAAGCTGATGACGTATGGATGAGTGATGCTGTATATTTCTACACTGATACTATGTATATAAACACACAATATTATGTCATATTTTACTCAAGTGTAAGTAAATGAAATACAAAGGTATAATATATGAAACAATATGATTTAAAAAATATTGTATACCAGGTTTTACATAAAAATGCAGGCTTTTGTCCAACAGTCAGAAATCGGTGTAAAGGATTCATTTATGAGGATCAGATGATTCCTTTTGGTCCATGTCAGCTTTAAATAACAATATGTAAAGAATAAATGTCAGTGTTTATCTCACAGCGACAACATAAATGCATCAGGTTTAGTGTTAGCATTAGTTCACTTGGGTTGAGACAAATAACTACGCATGTCACAGACTACTTTTACAGCATGTAACAAAGTAAATTGTGAATATTGGATTTGATTTACCGTCTTTCCACTCGTCCTTCAATTCACTTTTTATCTTCAAACTACAAGGTCCGTGAGCAGCTCGCCTCGCCGTTTCAAAATCTGTCTGAATACTTTATATTCCTCTGTAAATAAATGTTCTTTCTTTCTTTTCTTTCTTTAGTTTATTTCGAACATGAACACACTTACATCATAATACATCACACAATTTCATATAATTTCATTTTACATCATGCCCGAAAAGGAGTAGGAAGAAGCAAAGCTTATTTAATCCTACCCCTTTCCCACTTCAAAGCGTTTACAAATATATAGATGCATTTACTGACCTTTTTATATAATAAAATAACATCTATGAATTAGTATACACAACAGTTTTGTAATATGTAATTCATTAATTCAGTCATTATTAACATACTGAGATGAAGAATATCTTATTTTCAATAGGGTTGGAAGTATTTCTAATAATTCTTCTTCTTTGTACTTTGTAAGCACTATTATTTTGAACAACCTCTTAAACTGGATCATATCAGTACAATTTTTAACTTCTTTACTTAATCCATTCCATAATTGAATTCCACATACTGATATGCTAAAAATGTTGTACGTGCATATAAATGTTTTAAAATATTTGTTCCTCTAAGGTTATATTTGTCCTCTTTAGTTAAGAAGAATTGTTGTACATTCTTTGGTAGCAGGTTATAGTTTGCTTTGTACATCATTTTAGCTGTTTGCAATTTTACCAAATCACCGAACTTTAATATTTTTGACTTAATAAATAAAGGGTTTGTATGTTCTCTATATCCAACATTATGTATTATTCTAACTGATCTTTTTTGTAACACGGTTAGCGAATGTAGCGCACATTTGTAGTTATTTCCCTATATTTCTGCACAATAACTCAGATATGGTAACACTAGTGAGCAGTAGAGAATATGAAGTGATTTTTGGCCAAGGACGTATTTTGTTTTATTCATTATTGAAATGTTTTTTGCCACCTTATGTTGTATGTTTTGTATATGAGATTTCCAGTTCATTTGATCATCGATTAATATTCCCAAAAATCTGGTTTGTTTTACCCTTTCGATGTCTACTCCGTCTATTTGTATTCGTGTATGATGCTCTTTTCTACTATTACCAAATAGCATTATTTTAGTTTTACTGAGATTCAAAGATAGTCTGTTTTTGTCAAACCATCTTTTTAATTTGTTATTTTCTTCTGTTATTATTTGTATTATCTTCTGTGTGTTCAATACCAAACCTCTGATGCCATATCGTTCTAATTTTTGTATTAAAATACCATGATTAATTGTGTCAAATGCTTTTATTAAGTCCATGAGTACTGCTGCTGCACATTCTTTACCATCTATTGCATTGGTAATTTCCTCTGTTATTTTAATTAATGGTATTGATGTTGAGATATTTGCTCGAAATCCATATTGGTTCTCCACGAGCGTCCCACTTTTGTTAATAAATAAATCTAATCGACTATTGAATAATTTTTCCATTATTTTGGAGAATTGTAGAAGTAATGAAACTGGTCTGTAGTTAGTAAACTGGTGTACGTCTCCATTCTTATAAATTGGTACGACTTTTGCAATTTTCATTATGTCAGGGAATTTGCCGATTAAAAATGATATGTTGGTGATATATGTCAGAGATTCTGAAATGTCTTCTATAACCTTTTTTATCGTTACCATATATATTCCATGAAAGTCGGTTGAGGTCTTGGATTTACAATTTTTTACAATTTTGATTATTTCTTCTTTTGTTACGCTTTTAAGAAACATGGAATTGGGATTTCTGTCTATGAGCTCACTCAAGTCCTCAACTGACCCATCATCTGCATTTGGAATTCTTTGATCCAGATTTTTTCCGATATTAACAAAATAATCATTGAAACATTCAGCTATTTGGTTCATATTGTCATTTTTTGTATTTCCATCTAGAAAGTACTGGGGGTAATCTTTCTTAGCACCATTTTTAATGATGCTATTTAGGATGCCCCATGTTGCTCTCATGTTGTTTTTGTTCTTGTTTAATAATTGACTGTAGAAGTCCTTCTTACATGTTCGTAGTATACCAATTAACTTGTTTTTATATTTCTTATACTTATTTTCTGCCTCTATATATCTCTGTGTTAGAAATATTCGATACAATGTGTTTTTTTTTGTGACAAGCATTTTTCAGTCCTTTTGTCATCCATGGTTGGTTGTTTTTCTTTTGCTTCTTACTACGTTCTTTCCATGGACAATGTTTATCATAGAGTGTTATAAAGGTGTTGACAAAATTCCCATATGCATCATCTACATTATCTTCATTGTATACATTGTCCCAAATTTGTTTCCTCAGATCCTTCTTGAAGGAAATCATTCCTTCCTCTGTGCATAGTCTTTGAAATGTCTTTTTGTCAATGTTCTTCTTCCTGTAGTTCCCATCATGAATAGTAAAGACTGGCTGATAGTCGCTGATGTCGGTTAAAAGTCCACTTGTTGTATTATTATCAAAGACCTTAGTGAAGATATTGTCAATAAATGTAGCACTGTGACTTGCAATTCTGGTTGGCCTTGTGATTTGGGGATACAAACTCATACTATACATTGTATCTGTGAAATCATTAATGGACTTTTGCTTTTTGGGGTTCAAGAGATCAATGTTGAAGTCTCCACATAGAAAAAGTACTTTTTGACTGATTCCATTAAAAGTTCCCTTAATCCAGTCTTCAAATCCTTCAATACTTGAGTTGGGTGCCCTATATATACACTACCGTTCAAAAGTTTGGGGTCACCCAAACAATTTTGTGGAATAGCCTTCATTTCTAAGAACAAGAATAGACTGTCGAGTTACAGATGAAAGTTCTCTTTTTCTGGCCATTTTGAACGTTTAATTGACCCCACAAATGTGATGCTCCAGAAACTCAATCTGCTCAAAGGAAGGTTAGTTTTGTAGCTTCTGTAACGAGCTAAACTGTTTTCAGATGTGTGAACATGATTGCACAAGGGTTTTCTAATCATCAATTAGCCTTCTGAGCCAATGAGCAAACACATTGTACCATTAGAACACTGGAGTGATAGTTGCTGGAAATGGGCCTCTATACACCCATGTAGATATTGCACCAAAAACCAGACATTTGCAGCTAGAATAGTCATTTACCACATTAGCAATGTATAGAGTGTATTTCTTTAAAGTTATGACTAGTTTAAAGTTATCTTCATTGAAAAGTACAGTGCTTTTCCTTCAAAAATAAGGACATTTCAATGTGACCCCAAACTTTTGAACGGTAGTGTACAACTAATCAATAAATTTATATTTCTTTCATGACATATCTCAATGGTTATACACTCTAAAACATTGTCAATAGCCAGTGACATGTTTTTTACCACCTTGTAATGGAAGTCCTTCATCACATATACAGCAACTCCGCCTCCATTCTTATTTACTCTGTTAATATAATTGAGTTCATATCCTTCTAGTCCAAAGTCCATTCCTTTTTTTTGATCCATCCATGTCTCTGATACAGCGATAATTTTGAAAGGTTCTTTAAATTGTTCCAAAAAAAGGTTTCATATTGTTAAAATTGGCATACAAGCTTCTGCAGTTAATATGAATAATTGACAGTTTGTTATTGGAATTAATGTTGGTGTTGTACTGTACTTCTGTATAATATAAACAATTATTGTCCATGTGAGAAAAAAAATGTGTTTCTGGATCTATAGCACTGTCCAATTCCGTCCTGTTATAGTCAATGCTGGAAAAGATTATAAATTCTCTGTTTTACTGATTATTGTTTGTTTGTGTCATGGTTGTGTTTAATTTTTTTAATCGTTATTGATATTTATCCAGCTCTGCTATTTTCCTTATGACTATTACTCTTGCTTCCTCTGGTTTTCCATTTAGTTTAATAAATATTTTGCAGTTTGCTGTCCATGTTTGTTGTTATTTTCCTTGTTTTCTTAAGCTACGTGCTTTTCTGGCTATGTCTGCGTTTTTCTTTGTTAAATGTTCATTTATGTACACGTCTGTTCCTTTCAGCTTCCTCCCTTGTTTTAGTAATGCGGTTTTATGTTTCCTATTGACGAATGTCATTATTATTACTGGTGCCAAATTATCCTTCTTCTTATGGAGTAGGTGGCAAGCTTCCACATTTGCCATGGCCATGAATATTCCTTTTGACTCCATGAACGTTGCCACTTGCCTCTCTGTGGAGATGTCCAAATTCCCGGGCTCCTCTCCACCATTGGCGGTCACCGCCCGAGCATATGAATGGGGCTTTATATTAAGTCCGGTCAGAATAACGTCATTTATTCTTGTTTACTGTTCCAGTTCGTCCACTCGGTCCGTTAATTGTTCTATGTGTAGATTTTTTGCGTCATTCTCGACTCGTAGAATTTGTACCTCCTCCACCAGCTGCATAATTGTCTGTTGGTACTGCTTAATGGCTGATACCTCTGCTGTTAAAAATTCAAGCGATCTCCTTATCTCCTCACCTTCATCAGGAGAGAGCACCTTCTTTGGCCCCATGATGATCTTGGCTGTTGCGGGTGTTTACCGCCTTCGGCCTAGGCTGTCCCCGGTCCCGGTAGATGTCGTCTGATGCCCAAGATATAGATCTTCCGATGGGGTCCCGTCCTGCCTGGCAAGCCTCGCGCTAGCCTCTCTCCTCTTCTGGGCCTCGCCGCCGTCACCGGTCTCGTCGCCGCGATGTGGTCCCGCTGCTGCCAGCCGCTAGCCGCTAGCCGGGCCTCTCCCTCGCCGCTCTGCTGCCGTCACACGCCGCCGCGAGAAAGCTGTCGCTCTCGCCGTCGTGAGGTGGTAGTCCCACTGCTGCCGGCTGCTAGCCGGGCCTCTCCCTCGCCGCCCCGCTGCCGTCACTCGCCGCCGCCGTCATTTTAAAAGAGTCCTCTCATTTTGTGTAGTTTTGCATATTGAAATGAAGTTTGTACGAATTCATAAACATTAAACTGCACGCCGAATAGGACAAGCGGTAGACAATGGATGGATGAATTGACCATTTAAAACATTGCGGCTGAGTAAAAACACTGCAACATAGTTTCACTAATCAGCGTTCTTCAGAACAACGATTCCCCACAAAACCTCTTGCAAGTCAAAAGTTCCTTCCGTTCTTCCTGTATGTATGTTATAATAGAAATTAACAAGTCACCTTGCATACTGTAATGGCAGTCGTTGCGTTAAAATACACGTTTTTAAGAACACAACGACTGTGTTCAACCAATTAGCGGTCGACAGCACAGCCCAACCCTCAAAGGTTCTTGGGGAACCCGCCTCACTACTAGGAACTAAAAATAGTTCTTGAAGAACTAAATCTACCCAGGAAGTTTATAGTGGAAAAACAGGGGGTACTTTATTTACCCGGGTAAATAAGAACGTTCCTGTAAAGGTTCCTGCGGTTAAAAAAAGCCTATGAGAGCTTATAAATCAATTCTGTCTGAAAAATGATGTCACCATTCATTGAGGATCCCTGGAGATCGGCAAATATATTTTGGGAGTGAAAAAAAAACATAAAAATGTTCTTTGCGTAAGCAAAAGACTCTCATCAGAGTAATTGGTGTATATTTGCCTGTTTCTGTTTGTTTTCAATGAGACTGTCATGTCTGTGTGATCATGTTTTGTTTTGGTTATGTTCGGTTTGGTTTTTGGACTCTTTGTGCACTCTTGTTTGTTTTGTTTCCATGACAACCCATTAGTTTTCACCTGTCCTCATGTCACCTGTCTCACGTTTTGCACTCACGCACCTGTCACTAATCATGTCGGTATTATTTAAGCTTTCAGTTGCCAGGCAGTCTGTCTGGCGACATTACCTCTGTTTGACTTCTGCTACCCATGTTACCCATGCTACCATAGTTCCATGCCAAGTGACTTTTGTCTATATTCTTGTCACAGTAAGTGTTTTTTTGTTTCATGTTCATAGTTTTTTGCCCAAGTGCTAGTTTTTGTTTCATTAGTCAAGTTTGTTCTCCGCCTTTGTGCGCGCCTTTTGTTTGTACCCTTTTGTTTGTACTTTGTTAGAATAAATATGTCCTTACCTTCACGCCATGTCCACTCCAACTTTTATTGCATCTCGAGAAAACAAACACCCCATAGTCCACGCCGTTATGACAGAATGTCGCCAGCTACAAGATGTTTTTCCGCGAGAAAGTTGGACGAGGGAGCGTGGGCGGTCCTCCGCGCAATGGATGCGGAAACACTGCGCTTTTCCTCCGTGGAGCGCAGGGACCCGGTCTGGGGTCCTGGCGGAAAACTGGTGACATTGAGCTCCGTGTGCCCTGACGACGTTGGCGTGTCGCCCCAGCCACGGAAGCGCCGCCCAAGACGAGGGACGTCGGGGAAGACTTCCGCGAGTGGACAGGATGCACCACTCTCACGGGCTCCTCCCCCTCCGGGAAGAAATGGAAGACAGCCAGCCTGGCAACTCAAGGAGGACGCCACAGACCTGGAGATTTTTTTTCCAAATTCTTTGTTTTGTCAAACCAAGCCATGTCCAAGTTTTCATGCCACGCCCACGCCACAAGATTTTTCTTTTTTTTTACCCACCAAAACTTAGGTGGGTAAAAATAAAAAACAATTTGGACAATTTAGAGGCGAGGATTCTGCCCCCCTCCTGACCTCCCTCCACCCTAAAAATGGTTCCCGACCGCGGGGAGCGCGTCTGGTATCCGCTCCTTGAGGGGGGGGCTAGGGCTGGGAACTGTTCAGGTGGGGTGGCTCAGCATCACCATGCCAAGCCACAGCCTCCAGCCCAGCCGCCGCCACCGGTCTTTCGGCCTGCTAAGCCGCAACCTCCGGCCCGGCCGCCACCACCAGTCTTTCGGCCTGCCAGGCCGCAACCCCCAGCTAGGCCACCTCCACCTGCACCAAAGCTAGTGCCAGCTACAAGGCTTGCACCAGCGCCAATGCTAGCACCAGCATCAAGGCTAGCACCTGCCGCTGCACCAAGGCTAGCACCAGTAGCAGCACCACGGCTAGCACCACGGCTAGCTGCTCCACGGCTAGCTGCTCCAAGGCTAGCACCTGTCGCTGCACCACGGCTAGCACCTGTAGCAGCACCACGGCTAGCACCTGTCGCAGCACCACGGCTAGCACCTGTCGCTGCATGACGGCTAGCACCAAGGCTAGCACCAGTACCTTCACCACGCCAAGCTCCACGGCAGGTTCATGTACCTGCAATAATCATTAGTCAAGTTTGTTCTCCGCCTTTGTGCACGCCTTTAGTTTTGTACCTTTTGTTAGTGTTAAAATAAAATAATGTATTTACCTCCAAGCCATGTCCGATCCAACTTTACTTGCATCTCGGGAAAACAAACACCCCAAAGGCCACGTTATGACAGAGCCATTGTAAAACAGAGCCCTTACAGTACCTACAGGCCAAAGTTCAGGCATTTTTTCACATCTATGATTCTGTTTACTTATGCGTACCTTCAGGGGCGCCGCTAGAGATTTTGGGCCCCATGAAAAGAATCTTTACAGGGCCCCCTGTATTATAATTTCATCATCATTAGGGGCCTCTCTGGGCCCCCCTCCATCATGGGACCCTAGAATCCGTCTCCTTTACCCCCCCTTTTCGGCGCCCCTGCGTACCTTGTAACTGGAAGTGGGGTGGTAAAAGTTGAATCCGATTTGTTGTTCCACCATGTTTGATAAAGGTAATATACTGTATGCCCACAGCTAATCATCATGATTGACCTGAAATGTATCACGATCATATAATCGCACAGCCCTATCAGATTCTACGCACGTCTTTTTCCATGTATTGCAGCGACAACCTGGATGAATGTGACAGAGCACGTGTCATAATTTGGACATTCAGCTGCATAAAAAAAATACAGATAACCGAATCATTAGTCCAACATTTTAACAGTCCTTTTGGATCGACCCAATTAGGAACCTGTACCAAAAAATACCAGTACTCGGCATACATCCCTAACTGACTGAAAAAACTAAGACAGCAGATGGATTGCATACGTAACACAAGAGCCACATAGCAAATGCAAGTGTATTATAATGGGTTCCAATAGTTTTCTGTCTCTATGACGGTCTAAATGTAGGAGATGGCATCAACAGTAATATCAACCGTAGATAACATTTGGAGATAGAAAGATCGTTACCTAGAACTGAATAGAATAGAATACAACATTGTATTGTCATCAAACATGAGAGTATGACAAAATTACAGGTAGCTTCTCTGGTGCAGTTGAAATACAAGACATACACAAATAACATGGTAAAAATAAATACATAAATATACCCGTGCTAACAGCAGTGCAACAGTGAAAAACTGTATAAGTTATTCGGACAGAATTAATATCCTAATGGCCCACAGGTAAAAAATGGTTTTAGCTGCTCTTGAGTGACAACAGGTTGAACAATTGCTGACCAGGGTGAGAGCCAGGATTTTCTTTGCTCCGATGAAGCAGTGAAACCGAACAATGTGCTCCAGGTAGAGCAGAAGGTGGCCGATAATATTCTCTGCTGTCCTGGTCACCCTCTTCAGAGCCCTCCTGTCTGCAGCAGAAAGCAGGTAGCAATCCACACAGTTACATGGTGGCTCTATAGTGGCCAGATAAAAAAGAGACCTGCAGTTTTTCGTCTTGTGTTGAAAGTCCATGGGAGGTTCTCTGCGATGTATGTTTCCAGGAACTTAAAGGAGGCCACAGTATCCACACATGCTCCATTTACTACATTTACACTGTAAAAAGTCAGTGTTCAAACACAAGAAAAAAAAATACAAAAATTAGGGGTATTTTATTTGAACTACCTGTAAGCGAAATGATCTGCCAATAGAACAAGAAAATTGGGCTTGTCAAGACTTTTCAAAACAAGTAAAATTGGCTAACCTCAATGAACCCAAAAATACCTTAAAATAGGTATATTCTCACTAATAACAACTGTACTAATATATGAGTACGTATTTTCTATTGTTTCATTGAAAATAAAACAGCAAAGTCCATGTGGCTATCACCTGTTTTAATATGAGACACAATTGTGTCAAAGTCATGATTATTTTTTTCATGCTTGAAATAAAAAAATGATTACTTTAAAAAAGTAGTTTTATACTTGTGGTGTTGATGACACGGCTTTGCAACAGTTGATATTCTAGTTTCAAGCATGTTTTACTCAATATAGGTCATAAAATCTCAGCAACCAGCTGTAAAATCTTACTGAGATAATTTAGGACCAAAACCCTTAAAACAAGTGAAACACTCTAACATAAAATCTGCTTAGTGAGAAGAATTATCTTATCAGACAGAAAATAAGCAAATATCACCCTTATTTGAGATATTTAATCTTACTTAGATTTCAGTTTTTGCAGTGTACAACTCCATGAATACTCTGTCTCCTAAAATCAATGATCATCTACTGTACTTTGCTTATTTGAGGTTCAGCCTCAGGTTGATTTTGGTGCACCACCCTGCAGTGCCTGTATTTCTTTTCTGTAGGCTGTTTCATCACCCCCCATGATTAGGCCCACCAATGAGGTGCTGTTGGTGAACTTGATGATGGTGCCACATATTTGATTGGTGCCACAAGAATTGTTATAAGAGTTTAGGGACAACTCATTATATTACAGTTAACACAAGACACCTGCCTAACACTTAGAATATAATATTTCATGATTTAGTTTTAGTTTTTCTGACACCCAGGTTGAAAATGAAAGAATAAACCAAAATTAATCATTTACATCTACAACATTTAAATAAAAGAGTAATGGATTGTTGATTACACAGTATCTATTGGATTGCTGATGATGTGGGAGTGACTTAATGAAACATACACATTTACGCAGTGTTTGATTTTCTCCCAGCCATCCTTCCTGTAACCTGCTGTTGCATCTGTTACCATGTTTCCTTTGACATGCTTCCTCCCACACCTGGGGATAGGTTGATTGGCAACACTAAATTGGCCCTAGTGTGTGAATGTGAGTGTGAATGTTATCTGTCTATCTGTGTTGGCCCTGTGATGAGGTAGCGACTTGTCCAGGGTGTACCCCGCGTTCCGCCCGAGTGCAGCTGGGTTAGGTTCCAGCACCTTTGCGACCCCGAAAGGGACAAGCGGTAGAAAATGGATGGATGGAATTCCAGCAGCGACATGAAGTAGATAGACTGTTTTTGAACAAGCCAACCTTTTATTTATGTTCACTAATAGCACTGTTGAACTGAATAGGCAGAAGTGTGACACAGACAAACACACACACACACACACACACACACACACACACACACACACACACACACACACACACACACACACACACACACACACACACACACAAAACTCCTCGACTCGAACACTTTCTCGTCTCCTTCTTCGTTACCAGACAGGTCTAATACTGCAAGCAAGCCTGCCACTGCCCTCTGCAGCCCACATCAAGTAATTACAGCTCATTACACAATTTTCCCATCACTACAGTATATTCTTTTATAACCTGTTCTGATTGATAGTCCGCAATTACAGAATGTTTAGCTGGCTGAATATTACATTTTATTGATGAATAAAGAAGGTTAAAACACCGCCATGCAGCAATATGAAGACAATTAACTTGAACACCATGTAATGTACAGAATATCAGAAGCATTCATTCAGATAGAAATGTCACCTTTTACATCCCCTAACATCTTTGACAATCAAACCATGATTGTAACAATCCATATTTTGTGTTATTACTGTGGGAAACTGCTATCTAAACATGGAAGTGTATGTAACTCCTCCTCAGAATGCCAGTGCTCCTACAGCAGGAATATAAATTATGTTCCTACAAAATACAAACTTTGGCAAGACATCAACGTACTGCAGGTCTTTTTTTTTTCATTCTCTTTAAAACGTGTGTTCATATCTTTTTTTGTGTTGAACTGTTTCAAAAATCATAATGTTTAAAAACATTTCATTTAAGCTAATTAATTGTCCAGTCATGGTATTAAAAACTTAAAAATCATCTGTATGGAGTACACATATTAAAGATGAAAAATTATATCAATCTGCGATTAATCGTGGTTAATTTTGAGTTAACTATGACTTAACTATGATACTGTAATGTATCGCAATAAATATTTATAAATAATAATCGTTTGACAGCTCTCGTAAGAACACAGGTTAACAACTGGACAGCGCAGCTCAGTGTTAATGTTGAATAAAACAATTCTAATGTGGTTTTATTTTTACACAAATAACATTTATTAACACATTTGAACACACACAAAAGTAGCGAAAACTGGTACCTCTTTTTACCAGTATCGATTCCCGAGTACCGGAAATTGATACTGTATCAATTCAAATATGAAAGGTACCCCATCCCCATCCTTAGGTAGTATTACAGAATACTGTAGGTATACTTCAGTTGTCCACAGAAAAGGAAGGGCATGTTACCCGCTATAGTGTCCTCGAAATGGGAGCAAAGTAGAAATATTACCTTACAATAATACCACCCTAATTAAAGAAACACTATTGATGGCTTGAATGGAGCACACAAATGTTGTATTTTGTCTCAAGTTTATGTGATTTGAATTGATCAGAAATAGCAACCAAACAAATGAAAAGAAGGTGATGGAAAAAGTAATCATGAACTTCCCTAATTGTAATTTCTAAAGAGTTTGAAGTATAAAACCCAAAACCAGTGAAGTTGGCACTTTGATTGATATGCAAATCCTTTTCAACCTATATTCAATTGAATACACTGCAAAGACAAGATACTTTACGCTCGAACTGGAAAACTTTGTTATTTTTTGCAAATATTAGCTCATTTGGAATTTGATGCCTGCAACATGTTTCAAAAAAGCTGGCACAAATGGCAAAAAAGACTCAGAAAGTTGAGGAATGCTCATCAAACATTTATTTGGAACATCCCACAGGTGAACAGGCTAATTGGTAACAGGTGGGTGCCATGATTGGGTATAAAAGCAGCTTCCATGAAATGCTCAGTCATTCACAAGCAAAGCTGGGGCAAGAGTCACCACTTTGAGAACAAATGCGTGAGCAAATTGTTTAAGAACAACATTTCTCAGCCAGCTATTACAAGGAATTTAGGCATTTCACCATCTACGGTCCGTAATATCATCAAAAGGTTCAAAGAATCTGGAGAAATCACTGCACGTAAGCAGCAAGGCTGAAAACAAACATTTTCGATCCCTCAGGCGGTACTGCATCAAAAACCGACATCAGTGTGTAAAGGATATCACGACATAGGCTCAGGAACACTTCAGAAAACCACTGTCAGTAACTACAGTTTGTTGCTACATATGCAAGTGCAAGTTAAAACTCTACTATGCAAAGGGAAAGACATGTATCAACAACACCCATAAACGCAGCCGGTTTCGCTGAGCCCGAACTCATCTAAGACGGACTGATGCAAAGTGGAAAAATGTTCTGTGGTTTGACGAGTCCACATTTCAAATTGTTTTTGGAAACTGTGGACGGCGTGTCCTCTGGATCAAAGAGGAAAATAACCATTCAGATTGTTCTACGCACAAAGTTCAAAAGCCAGCATCTGTGATGGTATGGGGGTGTATTAGTGCCCAAAACATGGGTAACTTACACCCCTGTGAAGTCACCAATAATGCTGAAAGGTACATACAGGTTTTCGAGCAACATATGTTGCCATCCAAGCAACATTATTATGGACACCCCTGCTTATTTCAGCAAGACACTGCCAAGCCACGTGTTACAACAGCGTGGCTTCATAGTAAAAGAGTGCGGGTACTAGACTGGCCTGTCTGTAGTCCAGACCTGTCTCCCATTGAAAATGTGTGGCGCAATATGAAGCCTAAAATACCACAACGGAGACCCCCGGACTGTTGAACAACTTAAGCTGTACATCAAGCAAGAATGGGAAATAATTTCACCTGAAAAGCTTCAAAAATTGGCCTCCTCAGTTCCCAAACGTTTACTGAGTGTTGTTAAAAGGAAAGACATAAAAGTAAAAATGCCCCTGTGCCAACTTTTTTGCAAAGTGTTGCTGCCATTAATTCTAAATTAATGATTATTTGCAAAAAAAAATGTTGTTACTCAGTTCGAAACTCAGTTGACAGTAAAAAGTCACAATTGTTGGATGTGACTTTAAACCATAACCAAGCATGCATCACTGTAGCTCTTGTCTCAAAATTGGTGTACTGTCACGCCGTGACTTTTTGAGTTTTTTGGTGTTTTCCTGTGTGTAGTGTTTTAGTTCTTGTCTTGCTCTCCTATTTTGGTGACTTTTTCAGTTTTTTTTATATTTTCCTGTAGCAGTTTCATGTCTTCCTTTGAGCGATATTTCCCGCATCTACTTTGTTTTAGCAATCAAGAATATTTCAGTTGTTTTTATCCTTCTTTGCGGGGACATTGTTGATTGTCATGTCATGTTCGGATGTACATAGTCTTTGCTCCACAGTAAGTCTTTGCTGTCGTCCAGCATTCTGTTTTTGTTTACTTTGTAGCCAGTTCCGTTTTAGTTTTGCTCTGCATAGCCTTCCCTAAGCTTCAATGCCTTTTCTTAGGGGCACTCACCTTTTGTTTATTTTTGGTTTAAGCAATAGACATCTTTTTACCTGCACGCTGCCTCCCGCTGTTCCCGACATCTACAACGCAATTAGCTACCGGCTGCCACCTACTGATATGGAAGAGTATTAGACGGTTACTCCGCCGAGCTCTAGACAGCACCGACACACAACAACAACACATAATGTGCAGACTATAATTACTGGTTTGCATAAAAGATTTTTTACCCAAATGGTGAAACTAGATAATCTCCCACGGCACACCAGACTGTATCTCACGGCACACTAGTGTGCCGCGGCACAGTGGTTGAAAAATACTGGTCTATTCAATTAAATATAAGTTGAAAGGGATTTGCAAATAATTATATTCTGTTTTTATTTACGAATTACACAACGTGCCAACTTCACTGGTTTTGGCGTTTGTATATTTTGTTGTCAGTGTTCACATAAAGTATTGGTTCTTTTGGGTTGCTAGCTGGCTTTGACACCAACAGCTAACATCTTGGCACTCTCAAGCAACACATAAGCTGTGATGTCCTCTGTGCTACTTGCCCTCACAGTGGGACTTGGTAGCTATGAATGCCCACCCACATATAAGCTTTCTGGACTGGTCTTGATTCTAATAGGCCCAGACCAGTTGTATGCCTTTAAAGTCTCTGCATGTTGATACCCAGATTGTAACACCCAGTCACCGATTTGCCACCGCACAGTAAGAAGCCTTTTCAGCCACATTACTTCTTATTGAGTTACGGAGCCCCCATCGCTGCAAATACGACAAATTTAATTGATCCGGTCTATAAAAATCACCGTGCCGCTGTGAAAGACCCATTTCTTGGCTTTCTTTATTTATATATTCACTCTATTTTCCGACCTTGCAGAGTGAGCCACTGCATGAGGCAGAAGGAAATTAGGTTTATGCTGCAACACACAAAAAGGGAAAGGATGCAGGAAAGGAATTAGAGGCTTTCAAAATTAAATCAATAGTCTCAACAATCTATCAAAGGAAGGGCTCCTCTGGAGTAAGCTTCTGCTGCAAGCTCAAAATTAACCTTAAAACAGCAGGTATAGAGTCCATTTACACGTGAACCATGTGGGGAGCATCGAATAAAAACTGAGGGATAAAAAAAAAAAAAACAGGCACACCAAAGATGGCATGCATTACACCACACTGTGCCATTTCCGACACACTTTAAGTATTATGTGGCACCAGTGGTGTGTTAAAAGAAGGAGCACTGATTTGTGATGTGTATCAAAGTGGATGAGATGTATTTACACTTCATAGCGCAGAGTAAAATATAAAATCTTTGCTCGCTTAAAAAGTTTGAATGAAATACTGTATATGAAAAGCGTCTGCGTCCTGACTCCTGACTTTCCTCTATCGCACAGATAATCCTACTGCTGACGACTGACAATATTGAGCTGGTATCCGCTTGATACATTTGTGATTAACTACAATAACTATTGTGTATGCTGTAAAGAGTAGGGATTGAACATTATAACACTGGCCTTAACTCAGATATAAAACTGTCATAATAAGGAAAGAAATCGTGGGCAAATTCTGAGCGTAATCCTACCAACAGAGTGTTTCCCCTGTGAAGGATTTGACTTTTTCCCAGCCAACAAGGTTGTATTTGTCACGATCGGCATGCAGCTTGCTGCGGTTCGTTCTCCCGGAATGCAATACTGACGGCTCCGGACCAAGGCGTGAAGGTAGGAAATGATTTATTTATCATAAATCATCCAACTTACAAAATAGGCAAACAACAAAGGCCAGCGTGCCTAACACACTGGAAGCTAAGGCAAAAACTTAACATAAACCAGAGAGAAGGCAAAACTTACGTTGACAGGTTGCATGAAGTAAACAATGAAGCCACACCGAGTGACCGGAAAAGGCAGGCTTAAATAGCAGTCTCTGATTAACGACAGGTGTGATCCAAACAACAAATGACAGGTGAAACTAATGAGTCGCCATGGTGACAAAAACAAAGAAGGAAGCGCAGACGGAACTAAAGAAGTCCAAAACTAACAGAACATAACTAAACAAAACATGATCCGGACCACGGATCATGACAGTATTACAGAGCAGAGTGTGCACTTGAGGGGTTACACCCACTCGTTCCTATTGTAAAGGCTGTGTTGATTTTAAAGTGTATGTTATACACTTATACTGTAGTATATATTGGAAACAGATTAATATTGGAATTTCCTTCTACAGTGGTACCTCAGGATACAAGTTTTTCGGAATACTAGCTGTCTCTCGGCTAATCGCCGTAGGTTGTGAGCAAAAATGTGCGTTACAAATTTCTTCACCACTAGTTGGAATAGCTAATGTCCCATGCAGTGAACCACGTAAGATTCCAACAAAACATTCGGTCTTGTTCGCTGGCATTAGTTCATAGCTAGAGATCAACACAAATGTGTTTTCCAACCAATGCAAAGAATAAACGTGTTGAGAAGAAGAAGCGGATGATATTCATAATATTAAATAAATAAATAAATCATTGAAAATATGACCTACCGTTTCGCAGACGTGCGGACTAGTTGGAGCATAGCACTGCTAGTCTGCACCATACCCAAGCATAATGAGTCAATGAAGCCAGCCAGTAACAATAAGAAAATATCTAAAGGGCGGACATGTATCCAAGAAAATATGGAGAAGCTACTGACGGTGTGTTTGACAGAGAAACAGCTCGAAGGGAATACCATAAAAGTTTGCTCTCCAAGGTAAATACTGCACATTATTATTACATTACATCATCAAACTTCTGTAGTTTTTTGCAGTACATTCCATTGTATTGTTTTTGTATATATACGGTATACATTTCTGGTTATCTGTGTAGTTAAAAGTGGGTGCCACACTTTGCAAGGAAATGATTGAACACTTGTGGTACATTTACTGTCTATCAATGAACACAGTATAACCCATTTATCATTCATCATTTAACTTAAGCAGTAATAAGATTTCTGTTAAGTAAGGGAAAAATAGGGAGAATATGAAACCAGTGTTCAAATACTTGTGTAAAATGAATACTAATTAACTTTCGAGGAGAGACTGCTGAAAGAAATGGGGAATGGGGCAATTAACGAAAGCCTGGAGCAACTTTAGAGAGGACAAGGCATTCACTATTCCTAATTAAATTCTCTAGCAGACACCTGGCCTTTCACCCACCCCTCAATTTCCCTCATCTCCCATGTGGCTGTCACAAAGAGGGGCATATCTCTTACGCTTCGTGCACCTCTACTTCATCCGAGAAGCACAAAAATACCTTATTTTTCTTGGCCAAACTTTCTCTTCACCTAATGACAGAGCTAATGAGCAGTGAGAATAAGCGTGCTCAGCAAAAGCCCTGTGGGACACGTCTTGTTCACTCGCATCAGCTGGTATACCTACTTGACATGCTGCTTTTGACTTCTTTTTATCAAATAAAAGTGTGCCGACAAAAGAAGCCCGAAGGGGGTAAATATTTCGGCTGGACACAGTCAGATTATATTCTAAGAGATTGTTTCACGATGCACTATTTGAAAAGCAACAAACGCTGCACAAACCAAATATTTTGCAATCGTGTCTTACAAAAGACAGCATAGAATGGACTGTGGATAATTTGAGATGCTAAGAAACCAGATGATAAAGGCTGCAATATCTTGTTTCACATAACGGCCAGATTCTTCTCGCTCAGACTAATGAACCCTGCAGCCTATTCCACTGTGGTTTCACATTTACAGCACATTCACACCTCCCGTGTGAAGCTGTGGTAAAAGAGACAATTTAGATATCACATTGAAGCCGAGTAGAAAAAACTAGACCTTGTCACATTAAATGCCTTTAAAATCTCCTACTTTGATTCAACTGACCACCCTTCCTCAACTTTTACCGCAGGTGAACAACACAGGAGGCAACCACCGATGATAACGGGACATAACGGAATGTCAACGATATGTAGCGAGCGACAATGAATATCAATGAAAAAAGCCATCATATAATATATGATGTTACAAAGTGGTTTTACAAAGTGGGGTACAGGGTTTTGTGAATGGAAGAAAACAGTCTTGGTATAATGGATGTACTAAGATATTGTGAATCCTGATTGCCCAAAAATAGTCGTCTTTGTCATCTTTTACCAAGTCAGCCATGATTAGAACACACACGCGTTTGCTGACGGAAGTAGGAATTGCGTTGCTATGGGAACCAAAATCAATGCGCCCATGAAATACATTTTGGTAATGGTTAAAATGACCAAAATACTGTAAATGTTGTAAATATTACATGTTTTTTATGAACATGTATGTTACTACCATATTTATATACTTACAGTGTGTATATAAAACATTGATGGAGGTTTTTGAAGGTTTTTTTTAGAGGGCTTTGAAGACAACACAGGTGACCCCCATTAGCTCCAATGTTAGCCGCATCTTGCGGGCGTTTTTTTTTTTTTACCTTAAAATCCTAAAAAATAAATACAACTTGTGTGTTCTTGTCTCTCATAATGATTGTAAACAATAGCCAAAATTCAGAAAAAGTGCAGTTTCCTTTAATCATACTTGCCAACCTTGAGACCTCCGATTCCGGGAGGTGGGGGGTGGGGTGGGGCGGGGGCGGGGCGGGGGTGTGGTTGGGGGCGGGGGGCGTGGTTGGGTGCGTGGTTAAGAGGGCAGGAGTATATTTACAGCTAGCATTCACCAACTCGAGTATTTCATATATATTTCATATACATATATATATATATATATATATATATATATATATATATATATATATATATATATATATATATATATATATATATATATATATATATATATATATATATATATATGTATGTATGAAATACTTGACCTTCAGTGAATTCTAGCTATATATATATATATATATATATATATATATATATATATATATATATATATATATATATATATATATATATATATATATATATATATATGCATATATATATATATATATATATATATATATATATATATATATATATATATATATATATGTATGCATATATATATATATATATATATATATATATATATATATATATATATATATATATATATATATATATATATATATGTGTATATATATATATATATATATATATATATATATATATATATATATATATATATATATATATATATATTTTTTTTTTTTATTATACATATAAATAAAATAAATACTTGAATTTCAGTGTTCTGGAGGCTATCCAGTAGATGGCAGTATTGTCCTGTTTAAGAGTGTCACAACATTGCTGTTTACGGCAGACGAACTGCTTTACGGTAGACGAAAACGTGACTGCTGTTGTTTTGTGTTGTTAACGCGCTGGGAGGACGTTAATGAAACTGCCTTACAATAAACCCACATAAGAAACAAAGAGCTCGCCCTCGATCAATCTACAGTTATAACGTGATTGGGCAGGCACGCTGTTTATATCGTGGGAAAGCGGACGTGAAAACAGACTGTCGCCGCTGTCCCCACTCAGGTCCGCATGGAGATGGAGGAGGCGTGGCCTCCAGCTCCGGCTGAATTCCGGGAGATTTTCGGGAGAAAATTTCTTCCGGGAGGTTATCGGGAGAGGCGTTGAATTCCGGAAGTCTCCCGGAAAATCCGTGAGGGTTGGCAAGTATGCCTTTAATACAAAAAGAGACAGCTTGTATCGTTAATTACTCACAAGTTAAGGTACTCTTAGGTTGAGCTACCAATGTAAAAGCTATATAAGCTCTATGACATAGATGACATAGTAATATACAGAGGTGGGTAGTAACGCGCTACATTTACTCCGTTACATCTACTTCAGTAACTTTTGGGATAAATTGCACTTCTAAGAGTAGTTTTAATGCAACATACTTTTACTTTTACTTGAGTATATTTATAGAGAAGAAACGCTACTTTTACTCCGCTCCATTTATCTATATTCAGCTCGCTACTTGCTACTAATTTTTATCGATCTGTTAATGCACGCTTTTTTTGTTTTGGTTTGTCAGACAGACCTTCAATGTAGGATCTATCGCATGCCTGCGTTTCTCCAATCAAATGCAGTCACTGGTGATGTTTGACTCCGTTTCACCAATCAAACAGAGCCAGGCGGTCACATGACCGTCACACGTGGACCCCGACTTAAACAAGTTGAAAAACGTATTCTGGTGTTACCATTTAGTGGTCAATTGTACGGAATATGTACTGTAATGTGCAATCTACTAATACAAGTTTCAATCAATCAACCAAAAGTGTGAAGGAAGAAAGACACTTTTTTTATTTCAACCATACCTCCCGTCAAAAGCCTAAAGACTGACCGCACAGTTCCTGTCTTCACAATAAAAGTGCTGCTCCATCGCGCCTGCGCTAACAAAATAAGAGTCTCCAAAAGCCAGCGCAAACAAGCTAGCAAGCTACGGAGTTTGCCGCCAATGTATTTCTTGTAAAGTGTATAAAAGCGAATATGGAAGCTGGACAAATAAGATGCCAAAAACCAACCACTTTCATGTGGTATTAGACACAAACGAGGAACTTTTTTTCCCCTCCATTTGAAAACGTGGACGTTATCAGCACTACTGTCTGATTCCAATCAATGCAAGTCATCAGAATCAGGTAATACACCGACATATATTCTTGTCTTCATGAAAGAAAGGAATCTATAATGTTAAACATGCATGTATATTCATTAAAACACCTTTAACATGTGAACAAAAACGGCAAAATAAATAAATATAAATGATATACTGTATATATAAATGCATATATATATATATATATATATATATATATATATATATATATATATATATATATATATATATATATATATATATATATATATATACATATATACATATACATATATATATATATATATATATATATATATATATATATATATATATATATATATATATATATGTATATATATATATATATATATATATATATATATATATATATATATATATATATATATATATATATATATATATATATATATATATATATATATATGTGTGTACAAACTTGTCTATATATATATGTATGATATGTGTGTGTATGTATATGTATATATGAGGTAGATCACCTCGACTTCGTCATTTAAAAAGTAGCTCGCCTGCTGAAAAAGTGTGGGCACCCCTGGCTTACATAAACTCAACGTCACATTTTACGTTAGTAGATATTTTGGCTGTCACCGTAGGCTGATGTTAGCTTCCCTGCTATGAATCACTGTCAAATGTACATCGTGTGGGGACATTTATTAACGTACTGCAGCCTCATAGACAGACAGAGATACACACACACGCACACACTCACGCATGCATACAAACACCAATCATAAGTGCACGGTGTGTTCTCAGGTGCAGCCCACACCTATCAGTTTATGGTTTGCGTAAAGGCTAACTTGTTATTTTCCTTTGTAATCTCTGCCGACTGAGCCTATGGTGCTGTTAAGTTATTGTGGCTCAATTTGCCTTTTTTTTTGTTATGTTAATGTATTATTATTTAATATATATTATTTTTTTAGTTGCTTAAGAGATATTCCTGGCTCTGAATTTGCTCATTGCTATTTTTATGTTTTTGTGCAATATTTGTTGCCGTCATCATTAAACGAACAGGTTACTCATCAGTTACTCAGTACTTGAGTAGTTTTTTCACAACATACTTTTTACTTTTACTCAAGTAATTATTTGGGTGACTACTCCTTACTTTTACTTGAGTAATAATTCTCTAAAATAACAGTACTCTTACTTGAGTACAGTTTCTGGCTACTCTACCCAACTCTGGTAATATATTGATTTGATTTTGATTTGATTTTTATTAAGGATCCCCATTAGCTGGTTGCCTCAACAACCCACTAGTCTTCCTGGGGTCCACAATTATATACAATTACAAGTAAAAGCATATAATTATAACTACACAATACAGAAAAAAATAAAAGCATCAATAAAAAACAAGCAAACAATTTACAGTCACAGAATAATAATTACCGTATAAATATAACTACACAATATAAAACCAAACAAATCATCAACGAGCAAACTAATTTAAAAACTCAGATAAAATATTACTCTCTTTTTAAAAATCTGTTTACTTTCAATGCTGGTGAGAATTCGAGGCAGGTTATTCCAGAGCGATGAAGATCTATAAAGAAAAGATTTCCGCAAAGCATTCTTCCTGGGACGAGGGAGTACAAAATGCCCCTCACTGGATGCCCTGGTATTGTGATTATGTATAGTGCTACTGTGAACTATTTGGGCCATGAGAAAAGCAGGAGTTTTACTACCGGTTACTGATTTGAACAATATAAGAGTATTAGCCAACAACCTGTTCTGCACTGTTAGCCAGGAAAGAGAAGCATGCATTTGGTTCACATTGGTTCTTAGTGAACAACCAAGAACCAGCCTTGCTGCCCTATTCTGGACAATCTGGAGTTTACTGATCTCACCACTTGCAACAGACACCCAGACTGTAGAACAATAGTCAATATGACACAAGACTAAACTCTTAACAATTTGACAAAGGAGAGGTGGATCAGCAAAAGCAGCACATTTTCTGGAAATACCAACAGCCCTTCCCATCTTTGTAACTATATCACTGATATGATTTGACCAGGATAGAGTGCAGTCCAGCATCACTCCAAGGAGCTTGGCACTTCTGACCTGTTGAACTGTTGAAATACCTAGCCTCAAATCCAACTTTGGGTCACAAGATAACCCTTGCCTAGTCCCCAATATAATACTTTTTTGTTTTTGAGGTGTTAAGGACAAGTCTGTTACATACTGTCCAGTCATGCACAGCTTTTAGTTTCCCACTCAATACTACATTAAGTACACTGCATGATGGTGCAGCATGATATAAGGTTGCATCATCAGCATAAAGAACCAATCTTGCACGCCCGGTAGCCCAAGGTAAATCATTGGTGAATATAGAAAAAAGTAAAGGTCCTAGGCAACTTCCCTGTGGAACACCACAATCCAAACTTCTGCTATTAGACAAGCTGCCATTAAGATACACCTGTTGTGATCTTGAGGACAAATAACTCTGTATCCACATTAAACTTGAAGTATTAAAACCATAACATTTAAGTTTCTCAATTAAAAGAGAGTTGTCAATCACGTCAAATGCAGCACTAAAATCTAACAGGACAGCTCCAACCAAAATAGAATTATCTATTGCATTAAGCCAATCGTCCGTCATTTGTATAAGAGCCGTGGACGTAGAGTGGCCCGTTCTATATGCATGTTGAGAATCAGTTGCTAGCCCATTTGATTGAAAGTAAGCTTGAATTTGTGCACACACACATTTCTCCAGTATTTTACATAACCCAGGTAGGATGCTTATTGGTCTAGAATTGCCCTCATTGAAAGCCAATTTGGTATCCTTATGTAGAGGAGTAACCTTAGTCACCTTCCATATCTTTGGACACAGGCCCACTTGTAAACATTTATTAAAAATATGACAAACAGGCACTGAAATGATACCAGCAGTCATTTTCAGTAATTTACTATCCAGGTTGTCTACACCAGCTACTTTGTTGTCCGGAAGAGAGTGTAGTAACCTCTCAACCTCACTGACTTCAACCTGATGAAAATTGAATTCACAGTCTTTATTATCCATTATAATATTCCTAATGAGGTCAGCTGATTTGTTGTTATTGGATATATGCATACCATGCCTTAATTGAGATACCTTGTCAACATAATAGTTATTAAAATGATTGGCAATGTCACATGGCTTAGTGAGTACCAACCCATTTGATTCCACAAAAGGTGTACAGATATTGTTCTTTCTACCCATGATTTCATTCAAAACATTCCATAAGTTTTTGCTATCATATCTCACATCATATAACCTCTGTTTGTAATATTCCCTTTTTTTCAGTTTGTTTAACTTTGTGACCTGGTTTCTTAAGGAACAGTACTTATGCCTGTCATCAATTAAACCTGAGTTGACGGAGGCTTTTTTAGCCATGTCTCTTTCAGTCATTAAACTTCTAAGTCCATTATCAATCCATGGGGCAGACTTAGTTTTGACAGAAAACTTCTTCAAAGGGGCATGCTTGTCCACAACACTCATGTACATTAACATAAATAAGTCCAGTGCAGCCTCAGGGTCTTCCTCACTGCACACCTCGTTCCAATTTAAACAGGATATTTCATCAATAAAACATTCTTCATCAAATCTCTTATAAGACCTTGTAAAAATAATTTTCGCTTTAGGTTTAGGAACCCTTGTCTTTCTAGTGACAGCTATTATATTGTGGTCAGTAAAACCTACAGGAACCGAGACTGCTTTGGAGCATTGGTCCGGAACATTTGTATAAGTATGATCAATGCATGTAGCTATAATAATACCATCACTATTACTACCTATTCTCGTGGGAGGGGCAACAATTTGGGACAGATTGCAAGCATTTAAAATGGATAGTAACTTATTTTTGTTTGTACACCCCTGTCCCAGCCAGTCAACATTCATATCACCCAGTAAATAGATTTCTCTATTCTCATCTGTTATCCTGTCAAACATCTCACATAACTCCTTCAGATACAGAGCATCAGCACTAGGAGGCCTATAGAAACAGCATACCGTATTTCCTTGAATAGCCGCAGGGGCGTTAATTAATTTAAAACCTCCTGTCACACCTGCGTTTACCGGAAACCGGCGGGATGGCCGTGCATGCGGTAATTATTTTAAAACCTCTTCTCACTCCGGCGTTTACCAAAAGGAATCCATAAAATTTAGGCGTGCGCTTTGAGTGTGATGTAAGCATACCATCATGAAAAGCACATTTAATTAAAAAAAACGTTATTATGGTCTTACCTGTACTTATAAATGGAGTCCATTTGCAGCTCCTTCTGACCAAAAGCATCGATAACTTGTTTATAGAAGTCTTCCTTATTTTCTTTCTTCAGTTTTAAAAGTCTCTGTTTCGATGGAGATATTCCTTTAATTATTACCTCCTGCTTCGATTGAAAGTCCAGTTTAGAAAACTGTTTTATTTTATGTATGTAATCCTCCATTTTAAAAGTTCAGGCAGAGGACAGAAAAAAAAATCTCTTGCTGCGTGTGTTCACTTCTTCTGCAGTACCGGAAGTCGCAAGAAGGATCACTAGCGCGGCAGCGCCCTCTACCACCAGGAGGCGGGAGTCATTTAATGACTTATACAGTATTTCACACACGCAGCTACGGTATATTAATAAAACATAGCTGCTTACTGTTCTCTTTAGCATACTGTACAGGTATTCAATAGCTTGGACCTTAAATCCTACTGAAAAGCTCTTTATCTTTTTTCCTTTGTGCGATTGTAAACTACTGAAAGCAGTTTCCTCCATTTTGAAAATGAGGACAGATGCGTCACTCGTGACGTAACGAATTTGACCCGGTGGAAGTTCTAGCCATATGCTAAATATTTTGCGAAACGAGTTTGACCCGGCGAAAATTACAGACATGCGATAATAAAATTAATATTTTGCGAAACGAATTTGATCCAGCTTCAATAATAAACCGGCGATAAGGCCAAGCATGCGTTAATTATTTTGAGAAACGAGTTTGACCCGGCAGTAATTCTAGACGTGCGAATACTATATTCCCTGCGCCAATTCAAGGAAATACGGTACTATAATTGGTTTCAAATAAGGCAGATAGACCTGCACACAAATAGCTTCAATACTCTCCCTCATCAAATCATTGCGCACTTTGATAGATAAATGATTCTGAACATAAATAGCCACCCCACCCCCAAACCTGTTCCTATCTTTCCTAAAAATTGAGAACCCCTCAATGGCTACAATTGAATCAGAAAAGGAATCATCAAGGTGGGTCTCAGAAATGGCAAAGATATTAATAAAATTATCTTTGATAATACACTCTACTTCCTGATACTTATTACGCAGGCTGCATACATTCACGTGAGCTAACACCAGGCCCCTATGAAGGCCCAGCTTAGTGCAGGACATAACAGTACTGGAAGTAGTCATGACACAGGCCAAACCAAGATACTAAAAACACCCACGAATGCCCATTCTAAAAAAGCCAGGGGGTAACCTTTGGGTCCCGACACAGCTGTCCATTTATGTACGGCCTATCCACTGTTAGTGCCACTCTCTTGTTCTGGGCTCAGTTCTCTCTCATGATCGGTGACAGTTTCTTTCTCCTATCGTTGATCTCAGCCAGGAAGTGGTCATTTAACCAGAGAGAGGTCCCTTTCAGCTCCTTTCCTCGGCTTTTCACCAACTCTTTGTGCTTAAAATGCTCAAAATGAGCTATTATGGGACGGACTTTATTGTCCACAGGTCTGCCCATTCTGTGCACTCTGGAAAAAGTTATGTCTCTTACCACCTCCGGGGAGAGCTTGAGCTTATCCGACATGAACTCTCTTACAGTTTTTTCCGGATCGGCGACGTTGCCCTCTCGGATCCCCGAGAAAATGAGATTGTCTCTCATGTCCCTGCACTGTATATCCAACAGCGTGTCTTTAATGCGCCTATAGTCCGCGGTAAGAAAGTCAGTAATAATCATATAATAGTAGATCTCATCAATTAACAATATATTGTTACAATAAGCCGCAGGCCAGTAAAAATAAAGCTATGGGCCAAAAATGGCGACCAGGAGGCAGGATGGCCAGCGGGCATTCAGAATGACCTCTGCACACCATGACCAACACAATCCTCCAGTGCAATAAAAGTTTGGCCCTTCCGTTGATGTAGTTCAACCCCCTGAAGTGCTGTGTGTACTGCACTGCACTAAATCTATGTGTCAACGCCGAATGGCTAAAATTTTTGTACGCTTTTAAACAGACCATGTCATGCCCCTCACTTGCAAGTGTACAATGTGGAAAATTGGTACGCATCGATGCCGATCAGTAGCTTCTATTTGGAGGGACTTGATCCGATATTGGTTCGATATCAATTAACAAACACGTATTGAAATGTATCGGCATGGACCAAAAGTGTCCGATATTAGCATTTGATACAAACAGTCCATTCCAGGCTCCGCGCTAGAAATTCTATCTAGCAGTGACCGGATCCAGCATGCAGAACCCATAGGGATTTCGGCCATGTAAGCCCCAACAAGACATTGCAGCTAGGCTTGCCAACCATCCCTTGAGAAATGGAAATGTACTATGTTTAGAAACAAAAGTATGCATTTGTATTGAGCTGTCAAGGGACGCACTTTGTCCTGTGTTTTTATTACCTTGAAAATAAAAAAAATGTCTGTATAATATCAAAAGATTACATCGACTAACAATAGCTTCACAAAGAATCGATGCCAAAGTGTCTGATCGCTCACCTACCAAACCATTTGTAGACCAACTTTTCTGCCATCTGGGAATTAGTGTTTGCCTTGACTGTCAGTCACTCTGCCTCTGTTCAGCGGCAGCTAGCTAGAATTAAGTACAGAGTTTCAAGCAATCGGGACCTAAATTCGACTTTTTACCACAATAAAAGTTTTCTGTAAAAAAGGAGAAATTGGGAAAGTTCGGGGATCATTTTTCTACAAGGGGGGAAGCTACATGTGTCTATCACGACTAAGAGGTATGTGCTAGCTTAGCTACTCCACTTTACTACTTAGCAAATCTGATTTCTTGTTGTCCTGTCCTCTAAACACTCGTTTATCTAAGTTGTTAAACATAAACATAGTGTATGCAGCTTTATGACCGTGGCACTATGTCATGTCTTTGTGATCATGTTTTGTTTTATTCATGTCCTGTTTGGTTTTGGTCACTTAGTTCCTGCTTTTTCACTCCCTTGTTTTGTTTCCATGGTTACCCATTAGTTTTCACCTGTCCTCATGTCACGCACCTGTCTCACGTTTTGCACTCGCGCACCTGTCACTTATCATGTCGGTATTATTTAAGCTTTCAGTTAAAAGGCAGTCTGTCTGGCGACATTAACTCTGTTACCCCTGTTTACCTCTGTTACCTGATGCTACTCATGTTTTCCATAGTTCATGCTGATCTTCTCACGTCATAGTAAGTGTCTGTTGTATATTCCATGTTCATAGTTTTTGCCCAAGTGCTAGTTTTGTTTTCTTAGGCGAGTTTGTACTTCCGCCTTGTGCGCGCCTTTTGTTTATTTTGTTAGTGTAAAAATAAAATATGTATTTACCTTCAAGCCAAGTCCAGTCTAGACTGGACTTGGCTATGAACATGACAATATACAACAGACACTTACTATGATGTGAGAAAATCAGCATGAACAATGGAAAACATGAGTAGCATCAGGTAACAGAGGTAAACAGGGGTAACAGAGTTAATGTCGCCAGACACACTGCCTGGCAACTGAGAGCTTAAATAATACCGACATGGTTAGTGACAGGTGTGTGAGTGCAAAACGTGAGACAGGTGCATGACATGAGGACAGGTGAAAACTAATGGGTAACCATGGAAACAAAACAAGGGAGTGAAAAAGCAGGAACTAAGTGACCAAAACCAAACAGGACATGACTAAAACAAAACATGATCACAAAGACATGACACACTACACTTTACGATAGTGGCACTGCAAAGCTCTCCAACAGGTAGCTGGTGATACAGTAGCTCACTAAAGGCTCAAATAGTAGCTTCAATTCTTAGTGTTTTAATAAGTGTTCAAATTCAGACAATATGATTCTATTTAATGACACATTACCACAAAATAGCATAAAGACAATAACCACACTGCTGAAGTCAAACGTGTGTTTTTTAAAAACGTGTTAAACGTTGCCAGCCATATAAATAAAAGACAAACATCACAGGTCTTCTTTGTTTTTGTCCAACTAGTTACTTTAAGTCTTACGGATGAAAGTTGGAGACCTGCTTAATCATAAAGCTGAACACTGAATTATGTATTTTTTTGAAGTTAAGCAGTACAGGTGTCTGTAAAGGAAGGTGTTTATTAGTTATTCTGCTAGGTTAAACAGGAACAACTTTTATTTAAGAAAGATATTAATTTTATTAAGTTTATTTTGTTATATTGTACAAAAACTTGATTATTCAACAATGTGTTTGCCATATATTCATATTATTCCAAAACTTGCACATCTTTTAAATTCTGGTTAAAGTCAAATAGTGTGTGTAGATTGTCAGTCATCGGGTCATACAATCCACAGAGGTTTAATTGATGCAAATGGAATCTTTTGAAACGTCTTCAACAAGCAAGAAGAATCCAGTGCCTCCATTCAAACTTTGCAGAATTACAAAACTCCTTTCACACAAGTTAAAAGGCAAAATAATTGGTTCAACCAGCCCTGCAAGGTGTCCCTTATTTATTAATTTTTTTCAGGAAGATGGCAACCTTAATTGCAGCAGTGTACAAAATGTAAAAACAATATATTAAAGGGAATATTTGTTTTATTTTCACAATTTGAATGCCAAATTTTATATCTTGACAAAAATTATTTTTAATTTAGTCAGGTTATGAATAAACAAGAGCAAATTCCGGAAGTCTTCCGCGGAAATTCAGAAGTGTTGGCAGCTATGGACTACTGTGTGTCGAAGCCAGCATCTTAGGTGGTGTAGAAAATATTTTCAGGACAGTGACGATTACTTTTAACACAACACGGCTGGAAAAAAGCCAGCATCTAAACTTAGTTGATCTTTGTCTAGCAATATTCCATAGCAGAATTGTGACAACTTTAGTGCAAGATGATAGTGGATTTCTCATACCTACATGTTCCACTCCTGTATTTTTTCAATAAAAGTACTACTGCAGGGAAAGGGGCCGAGGTCTTGTGTGTGCAGTAAAATTGTAAATATGATATAGTTCACAAACACATAATCCCAATTGGCACAAACAAAGGTCCTTCTGCACGCCCTAGTGGATAAACCAGGACACTGCTTTGAAGGGCTTGTCTGGGGATAAGCTTGAAATTCTGATAATCAAAGATTTAAAAAACAATTCAATGTATATACCCCTGAATAAACGTGATCTAAATACAGAACGCCATCCATCAACACAAACACAAGAGATGCAACCATGGCTGGTCATCTTGGTGGCAAGCAGAAGGGAGTTTAAAATTCAGTGGTGTCAGATAGTTATACTTGATGAATTAGAGGCAAGGAACATTTGGCTGGGTCGCTGTGCCCCTGGTTGGCTCTGACTGGAGCAGACCAAGCCTGCATAGAAAGGTGCTCAGTCTAATCTGGCCTCATTTTATGCCTCTTTAACCATGACCAATGTATTTAAATGGCTGTTTCTTTGACAGATGCTCAGTTCAAATAATTCCTCACTGGAAATTTGTAGGAGTGATTTAAAAGTCCTTCAGGCCAGGCAGCCTGAAGAGAATATTGGAACATCAAAAGGCCAAACACTTCAAAAACTTCAACTAATGATGCCAGCACACCTCCAGGGACAAGGAGGGGTTCAACTTTGTCCAACTTATCCCTGGCCGCCAAAAAAAATCACTCCTTTTAAAATGGAGATTTGGCTGTTCCCCCAATTCTACTTGCTCTGCATTTAGCATGAGCTACACGATGTATTCCTCTTTATCTCTGAATCCACAGGAGAGCAGTCCAGGTGAACATCTGCCATCTTATCAAACACATCTTGTCCTGTTCTTACCAAATATAAACTAACAAGATGTGCACAATGAAAGACATGAAGCTCCACTCTTGCAAGTAAATGTGTACCGTCCAAGAATTTAAAGTGAATCGCCGAGTCTGCTACACAGTACTCCTCGGCTGAATGAGCTGCACCACTGCCTTAGAGTCCTACTGAAATGAATTGTTTTTATTTAAACGGGGATAGCAGATCCCTTCTATGTGTCGTACTTGATCATTTCGCGATATTGCCATATTTTTGCTGAAAGGATTTAGTAGAGAACATCGACGATAAAGTTTGCAACTTTTGGTCGCGGATAAAAAAAGCCTTGCCTGTACCGGAAGTAGCGTGACGTCGCAGGTTGAAGGGCTCCTCACATTTCCCCATTGTTTACACCAGCAGCGAGAGCGATTCCGACCGAGAAAGCGACAATTACCCCATTAATTTGAGCCAGGATGAAAGATTCGTGGATGAGGAACGTGAGAGTGAAGGACTAGAGTGCAGTGCAGGACGTATCTTTTTTCGCTCTGACCGTAACTTAGGTACAAAGGCTCATTGGATTCCAAACTTTCTCTTTTTTCTATTGTGGATCACGGATTTGTATTTTAAACCACCTCAGATACTATATCCTCTTGAAAATGAGAGTCGAGAACGCGAAATGGACATTCACAGTGACTTTTATCTCCACGACAATACATCGGTGCAACACTTTAGCTACGGAGCTAACGTGGTAGCATCATGCTTAAATGCAGATAGAAACAAAAGAAATAAGCCCCTGACTGGAAGGATAGACAGAAGATCAACAATACTACCAAACACTGGACCTGTAACCACACGGTAAATGCTGTGCCACCTGTCGAAGCCTAGCAATGCTGTTGCTAACGATGCCATTGAAGCTAACTTAGCTACGGGACCTCGTCAGAGCTATGATAAAAACATTAGCGCTCCACCTACGCCAGCCCTCATCTGTTCATCAACACCCGTGCTCACCTGCGTTCCAGCGATCGACGGCGCGACGAAGGACTTCACCCGATCATCGATGCGGTCGGCGGCTAGCGTCGGATAGCGTGTCTGCTATCCAACTCAAAGTCCTCCTGGTTGTGTTGCTGCAGCCGGCCGCTAATACACCGATCCCCCCTACAGCTTTCTTCTTTGCAGTCTCCATTGTTCATTAAACAAATTGCAAAAGATTCACCAACACAGATGTTCAGAATACTGTGGAATTTTGTGATGAAAACAGAGCTGTTTGTATTGGGATACAATGTGTCCCAATACTTCCGCTTCAACCATTGACGTCACGCGCATACGTCATCATACCTAGACGTTTTCAAGCGGAAGTTTCCCGGGAAATTTAAAATTGCACTTTATAAGTTAACTGGGCCGTATTGGCATGTGTTGCAATGTTAAGATTTCATCATTGATATATAAACTATCAGACTGCGTGGTCGGTAGTAGTGGGTTTCAGTAGGCCTTAACACCACAGGATGTGATCGCACTCAGTGTGAGAGAAGCAGACAAACGGAAGGCAGCTGGTAACATTCACTTTTAAGTCTGATGGGAGGTGACATCGGCAGTTAAGTCATAATAAACCAGCATATGAGTGGGGGGAACACAAAGGCACACCAGGTCGAACCACTTTACATCAGAAGGCACTTCAAAAGTCAAACATATTATCTATCCAAAATGTTTTTAAAAAGTTCACAGAATTCCAACAAAGCTTTGCCACAAAAAACTGAAGTTAGTGTAAATAGTGACAGACATTACTAGAGCCAAAAGAGAGGCAGAAAAAAACGTCACAGGAAGATATATCAAACAGTTTCAGTAAACATGATCAAAGGAGCAACCAGTGATTCAAACTCAAAACATTTAAGTTTGGCAGCAAAATAAAAGATATCTCCATAATGTTTCACTTGCATGTTCACCCTATGCCAGCAGGCAATAAGTATAACTCGGATTTGAAAATACATCAACAATAGTGCCTCAAATTTCACCTTCAAAAATTTGTTCCGAGGCTTAAAAAAACTTCAGCAGCGAGACTTGCTATGTGCACAAATGGCTTGATTTACTAAGATTCAAATTCCACGTGCTAAACAGTGTGTGCAAAAAAATAAAATACAGTGTACTATGATTAAATGATTGTATATAATTGTAAATGCTTTGAAGTGGGAAAGGGGTAGGATTAAATAAGCTTTGCTTCTTCCTACTCCTTTTCGGGCATGATGTAAATGAAATGATATGAAATTGTGTGATGTATTATGATTTAAATGTGTTCATGTTCGAAATAAACTAAAAGAAAGAAAGAAAAAGAAAATGTGTGTGCAATTTTAAGTAGTGCAGACCGCCTAATTAAATGAGGATTTTTCGTGCATACAGAGCTTCTACCACGGAGACATTCGTAAATTTCTGCACATTCATGTTATCATGCTCCTCCTACCTGTGTGCAATGTGTTGAACCAGCATCACACATCCATAATCAGTCACACCTTCTCTGAATTGCAATCTAGACAACAGAAACATATGCACACTGACACGTATATCTGTGTGTGAGGTTGTGATTCGCATCACCAGCTCATTCTTGCATCTGGAATGATTCAAACACAAAAAAAGAAATAATGAAAGAAGTATTTTCATGTAGGACATACAGTATATCATAGTAATCCATCCATCCATTAATTTTCTACCGCTTTTCCCTTTGTGGGGTCGCGGGGGGTGTTGGAGCCTATCATAGTAATATTTTTCCTAAATAAAAAAACCTACGACATTATAAAAACACCATCAGACACCAAAATGCATCAATTGAATTTGTTTTAATCAGCCCCCTAAATCATCCAGCAGCTCTAAAATTCTAAAAGGAAATTGCTGAATAGTGCGGAGCCCCTAAAGGGACATGGGGGAAACATTTTTTTAAGATATGTATCTGGATCTAATCTGATGTGCCCAAGCCAGATACCTGGCATCTTTTCTTGGATGCTAGTTTATTCATGTCGGGGCTCAGGCTTTGAGCTGAGGCAACCTCCATTATCGAACAAAGGTGTTCATCAGTCATTATATCTCGTAGTCCACCCGGACCACAGTCTTGGGGGCGTGCCTTAAAGGCACTGCCTTTAACGTCCTCTACGAGCTGTCGTCACGTCCGCTTTTCATCCATTCTAACAACGTGCCGGCCCAGTTACAAGAGATGTTTTCCCGTGAGCACAAGAAACATATAGGGACATGGGGAAATTATGTTTTAACCCTTGTGTGGTGTTCGGGTCAGTGGGACCCATTTTCGATTTTTATCAAAAGAAAAATGATACAATTAATTAATTTCTCAAACTGAGACTCACTGGCTTTGGCTCATTTTCTGTGAAGAACATATATCAGAATACATATTTAATGAACACACACCATACACCCCCCCCTACACATTTATATTACATATAAGATGTCCGGGGTCCACTGGACCCGGGGCTAATAGAAGTGTGGAAATGTATGTTCTGTGTACCACACACACACACACACACACACACACACACACACACACACACACACACACACACACACACACACACACACACACACACACACACACAGCAGGCCTAGACAGGAGGAGGACAGAGTGTAGGTACACAGAACATCAGAGGGTCAAATGTGCGACAAAATGAGCGCAGAGTGTTGACAAACAATGTTGCAACCTTGTGTGGGAACCGCAGGTGCAGAAACACAAAAGAAGAATCCCTGTGGGATGCAGAAACTGGCAGATAAATTTCCATGCAACGTTCATGTTGTTGTTACTCAGCCAGTGTTTGTGGGTCTTAGACTTAGACTTAGACTTACTTTTTATTGTCGTTCAAATTTGAACTTTACAGTACAGATAGGAATGAAATTTCGTTGCATTAGCTGGTTGGCAGTGCAGGATAAAAAAGCAATAAGGTGCAGATATAAATAAATAGATTACTGTAAAGATAAATATATTGCACTTTTGCATATGCATCTACGTTTATGGATGTATGTTATATTGTCTTTATATTCCAGTGAGTTCATCCATTTTTGGGGGGAGTTGAGGGGATTATTATGATGCGTTCAAGAGTCTTACGGCCTGAGGGAAGAAGCTGTTACAGAACCTGGAGGTTCTGCTACGGTGGCTGCGGACCTCTTTCTAGAGTCCAGCAGTGAAAACAGTACTTGGTGGGGGTGGGAGGAGTCTCTGCAGATTTTCTGAGCCCTGGTCAGGCAGCGGCTTTTTGCAATATCCTGGATAGGAGGAAGAGGAGTCCTGATGATCTTTTCCGCCGTCCTCACCACTCTCTGAAGAGACTTCCAGTCTGAGGCACTGCAGGCTCCAGTCCAGACAGAGATGCTGGTGGTCAGTAGGCTCTCTATAGTGCCTCTGTAGAATGTGGTGAGAATGAGAGGAGGGAGCTGTGCTCTTTTCATCCAACGCAAAAAGTGCATGCGCTGCTGAGCTCTTTTTACAAGAGCTCCGGTGTGTAGGGACCAGGTCATATTGTCAGTTATCTGCACCCCCAGGAACTTGGTGCTGCTTACCATCTCCACCGCTGTGCCGTTGATGAAGAGTGGAGCGGGGCTGGACTGGTGCCTCCTGAAGTCGACAATGATCTCCTTGGTCTTGTCGACGTTCAGGCCCAGGTTGTTGGTTCTGCACCAGTCAACCAGATGTTTCACCTCCTCCCTGTAGACCATGTCGTTGTTGTCACGGATGAGGCCCACTACTGTCGTGTACTTCACAATGTGGTTAGTAGTGGACCTGGCGCAGCAGTCATGGGTCATCAACGTGAACAGCAGCGGACTCAGGATGCAGCCCTGGGGGGAGCCGGTGCTCAGGGAGATGGCACTGGAGGTGTTGTTGCCCACTCTCACAGACTGGGGTCTGTCTGTGAGGAAGTCAAGCAGCCAGTTGCATAGGGGGGTACTGAATCCAAGGGGGCCAGTTTGCTCACCAAGTGCTGCGGGATGATGGTGTTGAATGCCGAGTTGAAGTCCAGAAACAACATCCGCACGTGTGTGTCCGTTCCTTCCAGATGTGCTAAGCTCAGATGGAGTGCAGAGGAGATGGTGTCCTCTGTGGAGCGGTTAGGGCGATAAGCAAACTGGTATGGGTCGAATGTGGGGGGAAGTCTGGAGACAATGTATTCCTTTACCAGCCTCTCGAAGCACTTCATTACAGATGTTTTTTGGGATAAGTCAGTATTTTAACATAAAAGTGTTTGATTGTGAGGCATTAAAAGCCACAAAATGCAAAGGGTCCATCAGACCCACGAACACTGGCTGAGTAACAACAATATGAACACCACACAAGGGTTAAGATATGTTTCTTGTGCTCACGGGAAAACATCTAGTGCGCAGGAGAAACTATCTCGAGCGCACAAGAAGCTTTTGCGTGAGCACGAGATAGTTTCTCTTGTGCACAAGATACATATCTAAAAAAAATTGTCCCTCTAGGGGCTCCGTAGAATAGACTATATTTCTAATATATGTGCTAAATGAAATGCAAAATAGTGCTCGCAAAACAGTAAAGAGTGTTGATAAATCACATTGCGTGTGCTAAATAGTTGCATTTGCATCTTCTCCTCCCAGTATTTGATGATCAGCTTATATTCTGCACATTAATGAAGACAGAGACGCAAAATTAATTTCACGCCTTATCCTGCTCACTTAACAGACGCAATCCAATTTGTACACGTTTAGTGGATCAGCTTTGCGTGCGCTATCGAGATTGCATGTGTTTTAGTACAGGACCACCGTTGAAAACAACGAGCCATAGATATATGTATTCAAACTAAAGTCAGTTTCCCCTGAAGAAATCCATTAAAATAAGCCATTTAGCCATGCCTGGCTAAATGAAAACCTGTAAGCATTAACCTTGAACATCTGTCCTCAACAACTGCAGGGTCTTTCCCTCTGAATGATAAGCCAACAGTCCTGCCAGCCATATTCCATATGTGTTTAATTTCCAACATATGCAGGCTTCACGCTTCTTTGCTTTTCATTCCAACTGCACATTCTTCACAAATTCAGTAGCTTGCTTCGCCTGCATTTGTAAACGCTGTTAATGGTGTAAACGTTCCACGTTTACTTTGAATCCCTGGCCATTCGCTAACCAACTGGAATTACCTGCAGATGGATACTTTTCTGCTCTCATTGTCTATATTCTTCAAACAAAGACTTAGCACTGTAAAGTATGGAAGCATTATTGTAGCAAAATTATTTGCAAACGTGTATCTCAATCTGTGCACGTATAATCCAATTTGCGTGCGTGTGTACTAAATTGTGTGTCTGTTTATCAATCCGAGTGTGTGTATTCAGATCCACTTACGTGTTTTAGATCCACGTACTTGTGTTTTAAGTTGTTTGTGTGTCATTAATCAGAAAAGAAGCCAGAAAGAAACCCTCTATACTTACTGTCTACTTCAGAGGTGTCAAACTCAAATACAGAGTGGGCCAAAATTTAAAACTGAACAAAGCCGCGGGCCAAGGTTAAGCAAATTAACCTTTTAATAGAGACCCAAACAAGTTTTGCATTGAATATTGAACAAGCAAGGCTTACATAACTTTATGGTGACATGCAAAATCGAGTTTCAAATAATAATAATATTAATTAAAAAATATCAATGGCATATCAAATACAATTTAAATAAAAATTGAATGGCTCTTTTCTATTTGCAGCCTTCTGAGGTAAATATCAACATTAACTTTTTCCACAGGCTAATAAATTTGAAAATAAAATAACAATGAATAAACCAACCATTCAGGACTTTAAACTGCTCAGTTTGCAACACACTGATCTAATCTGATGTGCCCAAGCCAGATACCTGCCATCTTTTCTTGGATGCTAGTTCATTCATGTCGGGGCTCAGGCTTTGAGCTGAGGCATCTTTCATTATCGAACGAAGGTGTTTATCAGTCATTATATCTCGCAGTCCACCCGGACCACAGTGTTGGGGGCGTGCCTTAAAGGCACTGCCTTTAAAGGCCTACTGAAACCCACTACTACCGACCACGCAGTCTGATAGTTTATATATCAATGATGAAATCTTAACATTGCAACACATGCCAATACGGCCGGGTTAACTTATAAAGTGCAATTTTAAATTTCCCGCTAAACTTCCGGTTGAAAACGTCTATGTATGATGACGTATGCGCGTGACGTCAATCGTTGAACCGGAAGTATTGGTACACCATTGTATCCAATACAAAAAGCTCTGTTTTCATCTCAAAATTCCACAGTATTCTGAACATCTGTGTTGGTGTATCTTTTGCAATTTGTGTAATGAACAATGAAGACTGCAAAGAAGAAGGTTGTAGGTGGGATCGGTGTATTAGCGGCGGACTACAGCAACACAACCAGGAGGACTTTGAGATGGATAGCAGACGCGCTAGCCGCCGACCTCACCTTGACTTCCTCTGTCGCTCCGTCGATCGCTGGAACGCAGGTGAGCACGGGTGTTGATGAGCAGATGAGGGCTGGCGTAGGTGGAGCGCTAATGTTTTTATCATAGCTCTGACGAGGTCCCGTAGCTTATTTAGCTTCAATGGCGTCGTTAGCAACAGCATTGTTAAGCTTCGCCAGCCTGGAAAGCATTAACCGTGTATTTACATGTCCATGGTTTAATAGTATTGTTGATTTTCTGTCTATCCTTCCAGTCAGGGGTTTATTTATTTTGTTTCTATCTGCATTTAAGCCCGATGTGCTATCACGTTAGCTCCGTAGCTAAAGAGCTTCGCCGATGTATTGCCGTGGAGATAAAAGTCACTGTGAATGTCCATTTCGCGTTGTCGACTCTCATTTTCAAGAGGATATAGCATCCGAGGTGGTTTAAAATACAAATCCGTGATCCACAATAGAAAAAGGAGAAAGTGTGGAATCCAATGAACCCTTGTACCTAAGTTACGGTCAGAGCGAAAAAAGATACTTCCTGCACTACACTCTAGTCCTTCACTCTGACGTTCCTCATCCACGAATCTTTCATCCTCGCTCAAATTAATGGGGTAATCGTCGCTTTCTCGGTCAGAATCACTCTGGCTGCATTGTAAACAATGGGGAAATGTGAGGAGCATTTCAACCTGTGACATCACGCTACTTCCGGTACAGGCAAGGCTTTTTTTATCAGCGACCAAAAGTTGCAAACTTTATCGTCGATGTTCTCTACTAAATCCTTTCAGCAAAAATATGGCAATATCGCGAAATGATCAAGTATGAAGCGCTATTGGATCTGCTATCCCCGTTTAAATTTTAAAAAATCATTTCAGTAGGCCTTTAACGTCCGCTTTTTATCCATTCTAACAACGTGCCAGCCCCGTCACAAGATATGTGCGGCTTCTGTACGCACACACACGTGAATGCAACGCACACTTGATCAACAGCGATACAGGTTACACTGAGGGTGACCGTTTAAACAACTTTAACACTGTTAGAAATATACGCCACACTGTGAACCCACACCAAACAAGAATGGCAAACACATTTCGGGAGAACATCCGCAACGTAACACAACATAAACACAACAGAACAAATACCCAGAATCCTTTGCAGTACTAACTCTTCCGGGACGCTACAAAATACACCCCCGCTAACACCCCTCTAAACGTGCACAGATTGAGATACATGTTTGCAAATAATTTTTATACAATAATGCTTCCATATAAAGTAAATTCTTACCAGTGATTGCACCGCGTTCATACACCACTTGTTTTAACAACAACTTGCCGTGCAGGTGTAACGGAGTTAAAATACACCTTTGTTATTTTTTATTTTTTGTTTGTGAATTTTATCTTCAAATAGTTCTCTTTTCTGCTCGCCTGTGAGAGGGCGGTTTGATATTTTTTTATCCCTCCTGAGCTCCTGCAGTCCTCCAGGGTTGTGTAGCCCCTCCATTCTTCCCCTCACAGAAAAGTTTTACATGGCTGAGGGTGAGTCTTGGTCGGATGATCCCACCAATATTTTGGTTGTTTTTCGGTAGAAATTAGGTCTTAAATTAATGAATGTGTGTACCAAGAATGTGAATATGTTTACCTGTGTTGTCCTCTAGTTTTAAGTTCAGATTCCAGGTGACATTACATCGCTAGCCTTGGCGCCAACCGGCCGCTCTTTGTTGTATGAGACTTGTTCAGTGTGTGCGTGCGTGCGTGTTCGTGCGTGTGCGTGCGTGCGTGTGTGTGCGCATGTGTGTGCGTGTGTGTGTGTGTGTGTGCTTACGTGCGTAGGTAACGAGTGTTATTCTGTGTGTTTAGGCGTAAGCCAAAGAAGGACGGGATACCGACATTGTCTGATTGTCGCCCGCAGTAACTAACTATAGCAAATGTTGCATGTTTTGTTCTGCCACGGAATGGCGCTTAGAATGTACATTTCAATATTTTACAGACTGTTTGTACCTGTCTTTTTCATTGTAAATTGTTAAAGATGTATATGTACGACAGAAAAGTTTTACATGGCTGAGGACGTAAGCCAAAGAAAGACGGGATACCGACATTGTCTGATTGTCGCCCGCAGGTTGGAAGGAGGAGAAATAAAGCTGAGAACAGTGGAACAAGTCTCGTCATTGTGCCGACCCAAATCAGTTACACTTTCTCACATCTGACTGTACGAAAACGGCTACATCAGAAAGCCTCAAATTAACAACTAACATCATTTTCAAGAAGTATACTTCTACCCAGAAGATAAACTTTGTACAATAATTAAACTTGCAGTACTCTGTAACAACATCTACATTAACTGACTACTACAAATGTGGAAGGGGAGTTGAAAGTAAAATAAAAACTTAAGGACCAGTGTCCATTGCCTGAGGACCTTGGCTGCTCTCACTCGTTCCATTTGGCATCAGTGGAACACCAAATTGAACACAGTCTGGGACACAAATTGGCATTTTGAAGTCAGGTTATTCCTCCACCATAATCTAATTAAGAGACACCGCCAGTGGGGGAAGAAATCGGAGCATTATGAAGTTTGACTGACAGACGGACATTAAAGAGTTAGCAATTTTTACTACATGCTGGGCATAGGAGGAAAACTTCAGAGGCTCAGCTAGAGGAGCTTTGAGTAATCCAAACTCCAGGCTCACTTGGTGACTCAAAGTACAACCTAAAGAATGGAATCAAGTTACCTAATAGTCAGGTTTCAACTTTGAAGATTTGGTGAGGAATTGTGACTATCCGCCATGCTAATAGTTCAACAGCGTTTACACTTTTCGATTAAAGCTTTGGGGTTTAACCAGGGATGTTCCGATCAGGGTTTTATGCTGCCGATTCTTCCTTGAGTGAGATTGCCAACACCAACACTAATACCGATACCATGTAATAACTGTAGCTGTTTCAGAATATCTATGAGATCTATTGACATTGTAACAATATCAACACAAAACAGTTAAACTGGTTCCTTATTGTCTTTTTTTCTACATACAATTGTTTTATCAAAACAAAGTCAGTAGCACACAATAACTTAGCAAAACCAAAAACTACTATCTGTATATAACTGTATGCATTTTCGAAATTAACTTAAACAAAAAACTATGAACCGTACATTTGAATCCTTGGATCAGGAATTTATTCCCTGAATTTGTAAACATTAAAATACAAATCTAGACTTCTTGAAGCACTTATTCCTTGTGATTTTTTAAGATAACTTAGTGATTAGCATGCTTGATCCTGGTTTGCTCTTACTCTGAGTGTAACATGTATTGTCCTTCAGTGATAGTGGTTAGTTGTCAATATAACGTTAACATGAAATTCTACTGGCGTCACAAATGTTGGTTTTACCTGAATTAGATTGGTACAATACCGTCATGTAAGTCAGGTGCCGCATCGCCCTGAACGCAGAACACGTGCTTTGCATAGAGCTTCACTATCCGTGAGAGGGGCGTATTGTGTGAAGAAATGCATGTCAAATGTACATTATTGAATAACAATGCGCTTCATATGAAATTTTACTCCAACGTACTCTTGGCCACGTCATGCTCTGTCATTGATTAGAATACTAAGAAAAATGTATCCCTTTAATTCCCGTGACTGACATGAACTACAAAGCAGAAGGTCGTGAGTTAAATTTTATTTCGGAGTTCAAGTTTAGTTTTCAAACTTGTGTTTTAATGATGTTAAAATTGTTTCATAATCTTAACTTCAGCATAGCAATTAAAAAAAGCGGAATGTTCATTGTGTTTCTCAAGGTAATATTATTTATCTGGTGCTAGGATACTCAGGATTTTAGCCTTTCAAAGCTTCTCTAGGACCACTCTTTTTTTACCTTAGTATCGATTAAATCTTGCTTACCGGCCTGATCAGAAGTGATCGGCATTCAAAGACATTAAGGAGCAGGGGCCGATTACGTACTTTTCACAAAAATCGGCCGACATCGATCGATGGTCGTTCGATCGACAAATCCCGAGTTTAAACATATCAGTAATGTAATACTGTACGTAAATATGGACATTTACGAAAGGAACAAGTTACAAAAACTTAAAAAATATTCCAAGTTACCAACTTTAAAAAAAAAAAAAAATTTTAGTATTTTGAAAACAATTTTACTTTTCAGTATTTTATTATTCACCAAGCTGATGTTGTAGGAAGTTCAAATTCAAGCATGGCCAAGACCCCATTCCTATTTAGTCACTGGTTTTATTTTAAGCTAAAATATCTACAAATTAAGACCCAATAATTGGCACTGTTAGTTGGACTACATTTTTAATTAAAAAAATAGACTAAGAAGGTTTCTTTCATTTCAGGGATGAATCGTTGTGCATGGAAGGAGATAATGTACTATATAGCCATTGTCGTAAATTTAAGACCTCTTAACAGACTATACATGATCATTGTGCTCTTCAAAATGTCAAGGGCAGGTGTCTGAGGTGTTAATAGCAATAGTAAAACAAGACAGAGAGGCCATAGACATTTTTGACAGTGTATCCAGCACAGGACATATTAGCTGGCGATATGCTTCACATCCAGAATTTATACTTCTGGGGAGACTAAAGCTGTAAACATCAAGGAAATATCAATTTTGATTGGGACAGTCAAATAGGTCAGACAATGACAATACATCAATATTGTAATTAGGTGAATGCAATAAAACAAAAACAAATTAATTACACTTCAGCTACATGTGATATACACTTCACTGTCAATCATTTTAAGAATAAAAATGAGTCTAACTGTATCTACGCTTCAAACATTTTATTTTGTTTCTGCATAAAGGATTCCATGATGAGTTTAAAACTTTTTAGATGTCTTTGATTATCCTTGTCCGCCACTAAAATGACTGTACTGCTGGAGAAAAAAAGAATAGTGAGGAAAATATTAGATATTTTTCCCTCACACAGAATGAATATAACATCAGAAAAAGAAGTGTTGCGTGTCTTTCACTCATTGTAGCCTATTCTTTTGTTCATGATTCCACATGCTAAATTTCCTGACACTCTAATGAGAAGGAATGAAAGAAAGCGAAGCATGAAAATGGCTCCATGTTCTCATTTTCTTCCTCTGCCCCGGTGGATGGTTTTTATTAATTTCATTTAATTATCCCACATTGCTTTTTTTATGTTTTTAACACTGGGCCATTTCTGCTCTCCTCCCATCTTTGTAATTTAATAAAGCCTCATTTGAGAGGGAAGTTGATTAAAGGAATTAAGCTTCAGTGGTCACCACAGCTGCCATCCTCCCAATTTCATAAAAAAAAAAAAACCTTGAATATTTCACACTATGAACACGTCAAGCAGAAATGATCACCACAGGACAAATTGTGCTGAAGCGTACGAGCAAACACTAATGCAGAGAATATAGAGAGGAATAGGAAACATTCTACTTCACTGTAGCTCAGGCGTTCTTTTTTCCCTTTGCCCTTGTTGTCGTCCACTTTATCCTTTTGGTTATTTTTCCCACGGTAATTCATATTTTAACTACTTCAAACATCAGATCTCACTGTAGAAAGCTAAAGGTTTGTATGTAATGTACCTTTTTAGGGTGAATGATGACACTGGTTTGCAATACTCTGAGGACAAGTGAGGAAACATCCCAGCTTACTGGCCTCTGCAGGGTTCAGCTTCAATTCTATGTCTAATTAAAAAGGCTCTTTGAAATACACCCCGACCCTAAGTTATCCCATCTATGTCGCAACATAAACAAAACCAATTAGATGTAATATGCAATATCTACAGTGCAACATAAAGTTAAATAGCTTATTACCGCTCGGGAGACAATTAATGCTTGAAAATGATAGGCGAGATCTAGTGGCAGTTTTGAATCATAAGTTATTGATTTGGAAATGAAAACCTGTGCTCTTCAAGGTTGTAGTCAGCCCAGCCTCATTACTTTTCTGTCCTTGAGAGGCCGCTGCGAGGAGTGGAGAGAGGACCGCTTTAATGAAGGTGAATTTAATGGGATTTAATGTAGCTGGGGGCAATGGAGCAGCGGAGATATGGTTTTAACAAAGAGCAAGGGACCAAGGGTACAGCCAAGAGTGCAGTCATTTCCTTTTCTTTCTTTCTTTTATACTTATTTATTTTACATTTGGGCAAGCAGAGTAAAAGCACGGCACATTGTCAACTAAGTCAGCAAGGAGTAGGTGGTTACAATACGGACAGTACAGGTCTCCAGCTATTTGTCTATTCATCTCCAAGTGCTATTTTACTTAATAGCAACATGATTCTGTCAAGCAGCTAAGACATAACCGCTGTTTTCCATTAGAGGGTACGTCTTTGATTTTGAAAGTAGACCTATTTTGCAAATTGTTAATACAAATAACTAATTTCTTAAAAATGGTGTATGCAAAATAGACCCAACACCTTGTTAACCACGGTAGTATTAAAAACATGAAAAGGAGGCCTATAGAAGATACATATAGTTTAGCATTGTGTGTATGCCTTGGGCTACAGGAGAAATATCCATAACCTGCTTCTAATATGTGCACATTTACTCTCACAGATGACGAGTGCCATGCGTCTCATGCCGCTAGCTCTTCAGATACAGGTTCAATATTACCTGGCTGGCTATGCCTTCAGCTTGATGTGAACAATGTGCAAATAACATAAAAGGGGAACTGCAGTTTTTTGGAAATGTGCCTATCATTTACAATCCTTATGTGAGACAAGCACACCGATGTTTTTCTTTTTTATGCATTCTAACTAGTATTAAATGCAAGCATATGCCTGCTTACAATGGAGTCAATTGGAGTCGCTCTATTCTGCCTATAAAGCCTTTAAAAAGACATCCAAACATGTCCATCAATGTTTTATAAACACGCTGTAAGTATATACAGTATGTAATGTAATAAAAGGCACATTCATATTAACAGTTAATATTTACGTATTTTGCTCATTTTGGGGCATCCAGCGGCGCATTAATTTCAAAAACGCATCACAAGGTCCGTCTCAATGGGATGCCGACTGTTAATTAGGATGTTGATATATTCCCGTTTAGATAAAGAATGATTTATAATCCTTGTGGAGGTTTTAAAAGAAAAAAAGAAGTTGCAAACTAGTGTCTGTCGCTTGTCTTTCTTGCCATCTGCCGGTCTAAAGTTGGCTGTCAACGTGTACCAACTTCTCTGTTTATGTTTATGTTATATGTTTAAGACATTATTTATAATCTTGAATAAACTTTCACGATAGCTGAGGCGAGAAAGAAGCTCACCAGCTGATGATGTCAATACAGCAGCATAAGGAAGTTAGTTACTTCTCTCTGATCAATGTGCTGCTAAATGTACAAAACCCAAAACCAGGGAAGTTGGCACTTTGTGTAAATCGTGAATAAAAACAGAATTCAATGATTTGCAAATACTTTTCAACCTATATTCAATTGAATACACTGCAAAGACAAGATACTTAACGTTCAAAATGGTATAAACTTTGTTATTGTTTGCCAATATTAGCTCATTTGGAATTTGATGCCTGCAACATGTTTCAAAAAAGCTGGCACAAGTGGCAAAAAAGACTGAGAAAGTTGAGGAATGCTCATCAAACACTTATTTGGAACATCCCACAGGTGAACAGGCTAATTGGGAACAGGTGGGTGCCATGATTGGGTATACAAGCAGCTTCCATGAAATGCTCAGTCATTCACAAACAAGGATGGGGCGAGGGGGTCACCACTTTGTGGAAAAATGCATTAGCAGATTGTCCAAAAGTTTAAGAACAACATTTCTCAACGAGCTATTGCAAGGAATTTAGGGATTTCACCATCTACGGTCCATAATATCATCAAAAGTTTCAGAGAATCTGGAGAAATCACGGCAAGGCTGAAAACCAACATTGAATGGTGGTAATGCATCCAAAAGCGACATCAGTGTGTAAAGGATATCACCACATGGGCTTCGGAACACTTCAGAAAACCACTGTCAGTAACTACAGTTTGTCGCTACGTCTGTAAGTGCAAGTTAAAACTCTACTATGCAAAGCGAAAGCCATTTATCAACAACACCCAGAAACGCCGCCGGCTTCGCTAGGCCTGAGCTCATCTAAGATGGACTGATGCAAAGTGGAAAAGTGTCCTGTGCTCTGACGAGTCCACATTTCAAATTGTTTTTGGAAACTGTGGATGTCGTGTTCTCTGGACTAAAGAGGAAAAGAACCATCCGGTAGGTGCAAAGTTTAAAAGCTAGCATCTGTCATGGTATGGGGGTGTATTAGTGCCCAAGGCATGGGTAACTTACACATCTGTGAAGGCACCATTAATGCTGAAAGGTACATTAGGTTTTGGAGCAATATATGTTGCCATCCAAGCAACGTCTTTTTCATGGACGCCCCTGCTTATTTCAGGAAGACAAAAACAATGCTAAGCCGCATTCATAGTAAAAGAGTGCAGGTACTAGACTGGCCTGCCTGTATTGCAGACCTGTCTCCCATTGAAAATGTGTGGCGCATTATGAAGCGTAAAATACGACAACGGAGACCCCGGACTGTTGAACAACTTAAGCTGTACATCAAGCAAGAATGGGAAAGAATTCCACCTGAAAAGCTTCAAAAATGAGTCTCCTCAGTTCCCAAACGTTTACTGAGTGTTGTTAAAAGGAAAGGCCATGTAACACAGTGGTAAAAATGCCGTCTGCCAACTTTTTTGCAATGTGTTCCTGCCATTAAATTCTAAGATTATTTGCAAAAAAAAATTTGTTTCTCAGTTTTAACATTAAATATCTTGTCTTTGCATTCTATTCAATTGAATATAAGTTGAAAAGGATTTGCAAATAATTGTATTCTGTTTTTATTTATGATTTACACAACGTGCCAACTTAACTGGTTTTGGGTTTTGTAGGTCCCTAACGTTGGCCCTTATCATAATATTGCAAATATTTGGTTAGTATTCAGGTCACAAAATTAAAAATTGAGTCTTGTTGGCGCTTTTTTGAGGTTTTCTAGTGGGTTGTATGGGCGTAATAGAGGCAATGACGTCATGGCTCCCATTGGCTCCCATTGGCTCCCATTGGCTCCCATTGGCTCCCATTGGCTCCATATAAGCAGACTTTTATTTACGTTTATTTGCGAGTTACAATACATTTAGAAAGACGTATATTCTGGTCTCATAAAGATTGTGATATAGACAAAATTCCAAAAAAGTGAAGTTCCCCTTTAAGTGGGCCGCTGGTACATTAATGTCCCATGAATATGACAAGATGTCAAAAACGTTCATACTTTCTTTGTAGAGCAATTGTGTCTTTTTGCATCCTCTTTGCCTCTGAGAGCCTTCCAGAGATGGGACAAGGTGATGGGGAGGGTTAATTAAAAAAGCCATGATATAATACTTCATGCAGTGTGTTGAGTGTGGAAATTCTTTGTAATCATGCTGTGCCAATGGCCGAACTCTTACTCGTTACTCATTACCTTTCTATTCTGGTGCCAACATGAATATGAACTGGTCTTATAATCCTTGCTTCGTCCACTCTTTCAGTCAATTCACAAGTACATAAAATGATTTGTCCTTGAATAAGCACTCATTTAAAGGATGAATTGGACTGCTAATGAACCACTGCTGACTGCATAGTTTTAAACAAGTAGCCTTCCTTGAATAGCAAATGAGGATAAAAGAACTTTCCTCCTCTAAAGTCAAAATCTTTGCCAGGTTGAGTGGATGTGAAATGTTAAGAAGCACTAATGTAACCATGGGCCGCGAGCGCCACATAGCAGAAAACGTTCAGTTGTGCACCTATGAGCTGCAAGGGCCGCACACATTATCAGTTGAAGAAACCAAAAGATATTGAAACATTTGATGTGGCGTTGTGGCGATGGTCGATGTTTTTCACCATGCGGCGGGAACAAGCAAGGAGGCAGTAGAAGAATGTCTTTTATTCCATGGAATGAGCCACCAAACAAAAAGACGTGCAGCTCAAAAGGTGTACAGAAAAAAAAAAGCAAAGGAAAATTGTGCGAGTTTAACAAAATCAAAATGTCGAGAATAAGCAGCATGTATTAACAAATAGCAAAATATTGTACCTACCGCGTAGAGCGAACAATGAACCTGCGAGGAAGGCAGAGTGACAAAAGAAAGCTTTTACAGCTCTCTGGTAAGCTATCAGGTGAGCCCCCTGATAGCTAATCAGAGGCATGTGAACGTAAACAAAAAGGAGAAGTGCTGAAACAGAAAATTACTAAACATAGGTAGATAACCAAACAAAAACAAAACATAACCTTTTAATAATATTAATAATACCTGGGATTTATATAGCGCTTTTCTAAGTACCCAAAGTCACTTTATATGTTAAAAACCCATCATTCATTCACACCTGGTGGTGGTAAGCTACTTTCGTAGCCACAGCTGCCCTGGGGTAGACTGACGGAAGCGTGGCTGCCAATTTGCGCCTACGGCCCCTCCGACCACCACCTATCATTCATTCATCATTCATTCACCGGTGTGAGCAGCACCGGGGCAAGGGTGAAGTGTCCTGCCCAAGGACACAACGGCATGGTAAGAGGCGGGGAGCGAACTTGCAACCCTCAGGTTTCTGACACGGGCGCTCCACCCACTACGCCATGCCGCCCCAACAGACTGTGAACAGACTATCCAGCTCTGTCAGTACCTTCCAGTATCACTAGTCCATCCATGCCAAACTGTACTTCTCCGAAGGGTCCCTCGTAGTAGGAGGCGACCTTCAGGATCTTGAGGCTAGGCTGGATGAAGAACTGGCGGTGGTGGTGTCTCTGGAGGTGAAGCTGACGGGGCCCCCGCTGGTGAAGACATGGAAAGCGGCCTTGCAGGGTAAAGAACTGGTACTAGACGGAAGCCAAGTGTCACCAGCTGCACACCGACCAGCACAAACCCCCAGGACACGGATTCAAGGAGGAGCTGTTGTGTGCTCTCAGCAGGAGCAAAGGTTGGGTGGGCTTTGGGAAGCCTGAGAGCCGGCATCTAAAGGGAGCCAGGGAGTACAGGAGCTTGACTCTTGAAATACTGAGTAGGTGAGGTGGGCATGGCTTGAATATTTGGCGGGCAAAGCTTGAACCTGGGTGTCTTGCTGAGGCTGACTGACTGCATTAGTCAAAGGGGAAATGTCCTTAAAGGCCTACTGAAATGAACGTTTCTTATTTAAACAGGGATAGCAGGTCCATTCTATTTGTCATACTTGATCATTTTGCGATATTGCCATATTTTTGCTGGAAGGATTTAGTAGAGAACATCGAATATAAAGTTTGCAACTTTTGGTCGCTGATAAAAAAGCCTTGCCTGTACTGGAAGTAGCGTGACGTCACAGGTTGCGGAGCTCCTCACATCTGTACATTGTTTACAATCATGGCCAGCAGCAGCGAGAGCGATTCGGACTGAGACAGCTACCATTACCCCATTAATTTGAGCGAGGATGAAAGATTTGTGGATGAGGAAAGTGAGAGTTAAGGATTAGAGGTCAGTGGAAGCGATTCAGATAGGGAAGATGCTGTGAGAGGCGGGTGGGACCTGATATTCAGCTGGGAATGACTAAAACAGTAAATAAACACAAGACATATATATACTCTATTAGCCACAACACAACCAGGCTTATATTTAATATGCCACAAATTAATCCGCATAACAAACACCTCCCACCTCCCGTCCATATAACCCACCAATACAACTCAAACACCCGCACAACACACTTAATCCTACAGCCCAAAGTACCGTTCACCTCCGTAAAGTTCATACAGCACATATATTTCCCCAAAGTTACGTACGTGACATGCACATAGCGGCACGCACGTACGGGCAAGCGATCAAATGTTTGGAAGCCAAAGCTGTACTCACGGTAGCGCGTCTGCTATCCAACTCAAAGTCCTCCTGGTTGTGTTGCTGTAGGCAGCCGCTAATACATCGATCCCACCTACAGCTTTCTTCTTTGCAGTCTTCATTGTTCATTAAACAAATTGCAAAAGATTCGCCAACACAGATGTCCAGAATACTGTGGAATTTTGCGATGAAAACAGACGACTTAATATCCCAATATGTCCGCACAATCCGTGACGTCACGCGCAAACGTCATCATACCGAGACGTTTTCAGCAGAATATTTTGCTGGAAATTTAAAATTGCACTTTACTAATCTAACCCGGCCGTATTGGCATGTGTTGCAATATTAAGATTTCATCATTGATATATAAACTATCAGACTGCGTGGTCGGTAGTAGTGGGTTTCAGTAGGCCTTTAAAGTCACCAGTAGTAGGACCAATGTTACAGGTCGGACTCTGACTAGCTGCATGTGCACGTCGCACACGTCTACGCGTCCTGACGATAGTGGTGTGACGTCCTGCGCCACGCCTTGTCTCAGACGCTTGGGGCGTGGCATCGTCGGGATGCAACAGGCTAGCGTCTCGGCCATGCTGGATGGGCATAAACAGAAGACAGGTGGAAGTTAATCATACCAGCTTTGGGCTGATTGGCCAAAGGAGGAGCAGCTGACCATGCCTGGATCTGATAAGGAGGTCCGAGAGAGAGGCACGCTTTCGGCCGGCACGAAAGCCGGCAAAGGGGAGAACGAGACAGTAGAGCGGTTAGGTCCTCGAGGCAGACGAGATCCAAAGGGGCCATATGCTTGTCTTTTTTCATGCAAAAGTTCTGGTTCTCTGCATCAGTCATCTTGGACATCAGCAAGCCCCAAGCCTCATATAGTTCGGAAATGAGGTCCACATCATCATCTTCCTGTACCATGTAATCAAAGATACACCACCATGGCTGAGCAACCACTTTCATCTCCTCAAATATCCTTCTTTCGCCCATTGTGAGAAATACTTCAGGCAGGTTTATTTTGACACTTTAAATGTCGCGTTGTGGGGATGTTCGACATTTCTCACCATGTGGCAGGAAAAGGCAATGAGGCGGCAGAAGCGGCGTCGGGTAAGAACATCTTTTATTCCACGTTTTGAGTCAAAAAAAAACAAAAAGACGTGCAGCTCGAAGGTGCACAAAATAAAATCACAGGAAAAGTTGTGCGAGTTTAACAAAATCAAAATGTCGAGACTGACACTGGAAAAAAAGCAGCATGGATTAACAAATAGCAGAATAACATACTTGTCGCGTAGCGAGAACAATGAACCTGTGAGGAAGGCAGAGTGACAAAAGCTTTTAAAGCTCTCTGATTAGCTATCAAGAGCAAGTGAGCCCCCTGATCACTAATCAGAAAGAGGTGAGTTAAATTAGCGCCCCAAAAACCAGAACGTAAACGAAAAGGAGAAGCCCGGAAACAGAAAATTACTAAAAAGGAAAATAACCAAACAAAAACAAAACACAACCTGTCGTGAACAGACCATACCAGATACATTATCCATGAAACACTCTTAAAATATAGCTTACTTTACATCTACATTAAAAGCTGCACCATTTTATCAACATTGTTTTAATAAAAAATGGTTTTAATTATGCAGCCTAAATAAATAGACAATGACATTTTCATTGGCGGTAGCTTGAAACAATCCGACAAATTTAAGGGGAACTACAATTTTGACTATAATTCACAATCTTTATTACAGACAAGAACACATTTGTTGTTGTTTTTAATGCATTATAACTTGTAAAGGTCAGCACGGTGGAAGAGGGGTTAGTGCATCTGCCTCACAATACGAAGGTCCTGAGTAGTCCTGAGTTCAATCCCGGGCTCGGGATCCTTCTGTGCGGAGTTTGCATGTTCTCCTCGTGACTGCGTGGGTTCCCTCTGGGTACTTCCTCCCACCTTCAAAAACATGCACCTGGGGATAGGTTGATTGGTAACACTAAATTGGCCCTAGTGTGTGAATGTGAGGGTGAATGTTGTCTGTCTATCTGTGTTGGCCCTGTGATGAGGTGGCGACTTGTCCAGGGTGTACACCGCCTTCCCCCCAAATGCAGCTGAGATAGGCTACAGCGATCCCCCGCGACCCCAAAAAGGGACAATCGGTAGGAAATGGATGGATGGATAACTTGTAAATAAACGTAAATAAAAGCCTGCTTACAATAGAGTCAATGGAAAGTCCTCTATTCAGCCCATAAAGCCCTCTAAATAACAATCAAGAAAGCGCCAACAGTACTCCATGTGCATTTTGTGACCTGAATATTAACCAAGTATTAGCGATATTGCTATTATAAGCACTAACATTCAGGACCTATTTTTAGCAGTGCACTGATCAGAGCGCTAACTTCCTTATGCTGTTATATTGACGTCATCAGCTGGTGAGCTGTTTCCTTGACTCAGAGCTCGTGAAATGTATTCTAAATTATAAATCATACCTCTCAGCTGTATACTAAAAGGATGTGGACATAATCCGAGAAGTTGGTCAACGTTGACAGCCAATTTTGACCCGGAAATAACAAAAAAATAGACCCAAAATGACGTTTGATTCCACCCCCTTTTTTTCACAAGGATAATGGAATAACAGGAATATGTCAACATCCTACTTAACAGTCGGCATCCCAGTGACAGCAGACGTTCTACACTGAGTGGTGTTTTATTATGTTTGTTGGCTCTCATGATGTCTGCAGTAAGTAGTAATCAGTGATGTTGTTGACGGAAAAAGCAAACGTCATGATGCGTTTGTGAAATCAAGCCTGGTGTATTTTCTCGCATCGCATAGCTTGCGTAGGCAACGCCGTCGTCCCCCCTCTCCATGCGTAGCCTCCCGCGTAGCCTACGTGCACCTCCCAAAAATACTAGGTTTGCGTCGCCAGCGACGCAGAACATAGAGCTGTGATTGGTTTGCCAAGGAGGGTCCTTGAACACAGGCGAGTAGACTTTGTATGTGAAATGCACAACATATTGTATGAAAAAAAAACACAGTTATTAAACAGTTGCATGAAAACTGATATTGGGTACTAGGGGTGTGGGAAAAAATCGATTTAAATTCAAATCGTGATTCTCACGTTATGTGATTCAGTATCGATTCTCATTTTTCAAAAATCTATTTTTTTTTCTCCATTTTTTTTAAATTTTATTTTTTTTTTTTTTTTAATTAATCAATCCAACAAAACGACACACAGCAATACCATAACAATGCAATCCAATTCCAAAACCAAACCCGGCCCAGCAACACTCAGAACAGCAATAAACAGAGCAATTGAGAGGAGACACAAACACGACACAGAACAAACCAAAAGTAGTGAAATAAAAATGAATATTATCAACAACAGTTTCAATATTACTTACAATTTCAACATAGCAGTGATTAAAGATCCCTCATTGACATTATCATTAGACATTTATAAAAAAAAAAAAATAAAATAAAAATGAACAATAGTGTTACAGTGGCTTACACTTGCATCACATCTCATAAGCTTGACAACACACTGCGTCCAATATTTTCACAAAGGTAAAATAAGTCATATTTTTGGTTCATTTATTAGTTGAAACACATTTACATTATTGCAATCAGTTGATAAAACATTGTCCTTTACAATTATAAAAGCTTTTAACAAAAATCTACTACTCTGCTTGCATGTCAGCAGACTGGGGTAGATCCTGCTGAAATCCTATGTATTGAATGAATAGAGAAACGTTTTGAATCAGAAAAATATCGTTTTTGAATCGAGAATCGCGTTGAATCGGAAAATGTTTTATTTAAAATCGAATCGTGACCCCAAGAATCGATATTGAATCGAATCGTGGGACACCCAAAGATTCGCAGCCCTATTGGGTACTTAATATATTGGTGCTATTATTGCTCAATTTTGCTTATTACTCATTCCATACTTCACAAGATTTCAGTCGACATTATTTAGTACTCCAAATGTGCTTGCAAAGTTTCACTACTTTTTGCACACATAATATACAGCATATTTATAAATCATGTGTATTTGATTTTTTTATTTGCATTTATGGTTCAAAGCACTTCACATCTAAAGGTTAAAATCTTAAAAAAAACACTTTCCAAAGGTAATGACATATGATTAAGGTCAACATTCTTCAAAACAGCACTCGGGCTCATATTGGTCAAAGCACAGAATATACACCAATCTTATCTAGGGGAGTTGTGTCCTCGTCTTCACATTGACCACAAAGACTAGACCAGTGGTTCTCAAACTTTTTTCACCATGTACAGCAGGGGTCCCCAAACTTTTTGACTCCGGGGCCGCATTGGGGTAGAACAATTTGGCTGGGGGCCGCACTATATATATATATATATATATATATATATATATATATATATATATATATATATATATATATATATATATATATATATATATATATATATATATATATATATATATATATAGTGTTGGAAGCAGATCAGAATCATATCTATATTTAAGTGTTACTTCTTTCTAAAAACTCCTATAGTCATATTTACATCAGCTAATGTCTCGTGTGGTACAAAGTGCTTGGATTCGAGTGTCCTTGGTTAGAGTCAGAGTGCTGTTTATTCTCTTTGTTGAGACTGCCATTACATTCCTAAGATAAGGAGCACAGCTAGACTGGGGAAACAGCAGGCGGGTGACAGAGGGAAGATCACGGGACTTCCGGGGGTTTGGGGGGAGACCGATCTGGACCGGGCTGTTCAGCTGTAGTGCAGAGGGGACACCTGGTACCACCTCTCCCTCTGCACTACAGCTGAAGAACCTGACAGATTACCAGGGGATGTCATTGCTGACATCGCCACAACATCTGCCCCTCAGCCCAGGAGACGAGAGAGATTTTCTACCTGCATTACTCTTTTCAACTTCTATATTGTATATCCTTGTGTGAGACCAATCCAGTATGCTAAATGTTTCTTAGTTTTTCTTGCTTGTTTGCAGCATAACTATCTGTGTCGTTACATTAAGTGAAAAGTTTGATGTTTATCCCCGTTTTGTTACCTAAATTACTCTGATATTGATAGACGAAAGGCAGGATGTTACACCCGGTAGTGTTCCCTGACGGACTGGTGCTTGGGCGTGTTCTACTGTCTTTGTGTCTCAGTTCATCCTTCCTGACGACAGTGACTGACAAGTGTCTAAGAACATACAGCGGACTTTAAATAGACTAGGTCAAAGGGGATAGCAAGACTTATTTTTGACCTGTGCAGTGTGATTAATTACGGGGGACACAATAGCTATTACCGTGGAAATAACCTCTATATTTGTTACGACTCAACCCTGAACCATTGGTGTCGGATGCAGACAACATACTCTGGTAAGTTGTGCCCATCGTCCCTTTTATGTTGTTTTGGGGCTTGACCTGACTGATACAGACGCTAAAGGAATTATTAAAATTAATGTCCTTGAGGGGGCGTTAACTACCTCTACACCCTCTGTAGCACCTAAAGTACCACCCCATCTCGGTGGTGTTTCAAAGGCTCACATCTGTGCGTGCTAATGACATCACCACCGAAGGCCTGGTAACTTTGACCTTTTGGTTCTTTTAACCTTTTATCTTCAGCGATCTGTAATTTAAGTAGTCGTTTCCTTGTTGCTCTGTCATTAGCCCTATTTTGCATGGGATGAATAAATCCCATGCACCTTGTATATCAGGGTTAACTTTGTCCAAAGTGTTTGGCCAAAGGTTCCCTCCCGGAGGTACAGGTGGGAAAGCAAGGTCAACAATGGCTTGCATGTATGCATACACACATATATATATATATATATACATATATATATATATATATATATATATATATATATATATATATATATATATATATATATATATATATATATATATATATATATGTATATATATATATATATATATATATGTATATATATATATATATATATATATATATATATATATATATATATATATATATATATATATATATATATATATATGTATATATATATATATATATATATATATATATATATATATATATATATATATATATATGTATTCATACATATATATTCCTCTCGAACTAATTGACTTAAAGAGCGCACTTGCTGCATGTCACGTTATCGATGATAAGATGCATTTTTAGACAATAAGATTTGCCTGAGTGGCTAGGAGACGGTAGAGAATGGACTAGTAAGGACAAATTTAAAAAAATAAAAAAAATAAAATAAAAATAAAAAAACCATTTTTTAATTTTTTTTTTACTTGGGACTTCCCGTGTGCCGGATTTTGGACACTGGGGGGCCGTATCCGGCCTGCGGGCCGTAGTTTGGAGACCCCTTATGTACAGCATAGGAAAAAATTGGCTCTAAAAGTACCACCATAATGACAACATTAAACACAGGGGCGTAGTAGGCCTAAATATTAATTAAAACAAGGCAGATGTTTTATTTACCAAGTACATTTAATATTTTGGCCACTGTAACATTACACACAGTTTGAACAGTAACACTGTGTTTGAACATTTAATTAAGGGATTCTTTGGTGTACCAGTAGATTGAGCTTGCGTACCACTAGTGTGGTACCACTAGTTTTAGAATCACTGGCCTATACGTATAGTGTTATTTCATGAGGTGCATTTGGAGTGCAAACACCCAATCTTTACCTCCACATGGATCCTGGCGTGAGCTAGCTTCCTTCTTTTCTCCACATATTTCGCATTCACTTCCCTTCATGTCAAATCCACCATCAGCCAACACTTTGTCTTCAGGTGAATACTTCTTAATAGAAAGCCACAGTTCTCAGGGATCTGCTCGTCACTCTTCTGCCCCCTTTTCCCTTTGAGAAAAAATAAATGGTTACTTGAGGTTTAAAGGCCTACTGAAACCCACTACTACCGACCACGCAGTCTGATAGTTTATATATCAATGATGAAATCTTAACATTGCAACACATGCCCATACGGCCGGGTTAACTTATAAAAGTGCAATTTTAAATTTCCCGCTAAACTTCCGGTTGAAAACATCTATGTATGATGACGTATGCGCGTGACGTCAATCATTGAAACGGAAGTATTCAGACACATTGTATCCAATACAAAAAGCTCGGTTTTCATCGCAAAATTCCACAGTATTCTGGACATCTGTGTTGGCGAATCTTTTGCAATTTGTTTAATGAACAATGAAGACTGCAAAGAAGAAAGCTGTAGGTGGGATCGGTGTATTAGCGGCTGGCTGCAGCAACACAACCAGGAGGACTTTGACTTGGATAGCAGACGCGCTATCCGATGCTAGCCGCCGATCGCATTGATGATCGGGTGAAGTCCTTCGTCGCTTCGTCGATCGCTGGAATGCAGGTGAGCACGGGTGTTGATGAGCAGATGAGGGCTGGCTGGCATAGGTGGATAGCTAATGTTTTTAGCATAGCTCTGTGAGGTCCCGTTGCTAAGTTAGCTTCAATGGCGTCGTTAGCAACAGCATTGTTAAGCTTCGCCAGGCTGGAAAGCATTAACCGTGTAGTTACAGGTCCATGGTTTAATAGTATTGTTGATTTTCTGTCTATCCTTCCAGTCAGGGGTTTATTTCTTTTGTTTCTATCTGCAGTTAAGCCCGATGCTATCACGTTAGCTCCGTAGCTAAAGTGCTTCGCCGATGTATTGTCATGGTGATAAAAGTCACTGTGAATGTCCATTTCGCGTTCTCGACTCCCATTTTCAAGAGGATATAGTATCCGAGGTGGTTTAAAATACAAATCCGTGATCCACAATAGAAAAAGGAGAGAGTGTGGAATCCAATGAGCCAGCTTGTACCTAAGTTACAGTCAGAGCGAAAAAATATGCGTCCTGCACTGCACTCTAGTCCTTCACTCTCACGTTCCTCATCCACGAATCTTTCATCCTGGCTCAAATTAATGGGGTAATCGTCGCTTTCTCGGTCCGAATCGCTCTCGCTGCTAGTGTAAACAATGGGGAAATGTGAGAAGCCTTTCAACCTGTGACGTCACGCTACTTCCGGTACAGGCAAGGCTTTTTTTATCAGCGACCAAAAGTTGCAAACTTTATCGTCGATGTTCTCTACTAAATCCTTTCAGCAAAAATATGGCAATATCGCGAAATGATCAAGTATGACACATAGAATGGATCTGCTATCCCCGTTTAAATAAAATAAATTCATTTCAGTAGGCCTTTAATGCCAATGAGATATTTTAATTGTGTGCCTGGTTTTGTAGTTGGAACGTGTCTGAGCCTTTGCACATCAAATAGGTTTTCTCAACGAAGAGTTCAAATAGATCAATAGTAACGGTTACAGAATCGCCAAACATCTCTACATATCAATGTGACATGCTTGTCAGTTCATATTCCTGACAGATGTGTGCTGCTGCATCTGATGATCCTGCTTCCATCTCAGCCGCAGACCAGAAGATAACTATGATTTTGAATGGTAGCATACACACAGATTAAAAAGCATGACTTCAAAAGTAGGAAATTAATGATGGAATGAAGAAAAAAGTAACAAACGTATCTGAACGCACACTTCACGCTACACTAATGTCCTTCTCTGGACCAAAATTGTCAGGTGCTGTTGGTTCATCTACTTATTTTGCAAATGCTATTTTTATGCCCGTGCAAGTGAGTTGTGGTCTGTGACACGTCTTGTGCCGTGGGGTTCTTTCAGGACCGACAGATTGAATGCCAGACGGTTTTTCCAGGTTTACAATCTTTTATTTCTCACAATGTCTTTTCTCCTTCAGAAAGTATTTTCTCTTTCTTCACTCACAAAGTCCTTTCTCTTTCAAGTCCTTTCTCTTTCAGAAAGTATTTCTTCTTTCTCTTCCTCACAAAGTCTTTCCTCGCTTTTCAGCTCCCCTTCTGTGGTCACCAACGCTGCTAATAAAGAGACAGGTGATTAGATAACTCGCTCCAGCTGAGATATCCACTCACCTGTCATGCCCTGAGATCGGTAGGTTGGAGTTCAAATCCCAGCCGAGTCATACCAAAGACTATAAAAAATGGGACCCATTACCTCCCTGCTTGGCACTCAGCATCAAGGGTTGGAGTTGGGGGTTAAATCACCAAAATGATTCCCGGGCGCAGCGCCGCTGCTGCCCACTGCTCCCCAAGGGGATGGGTCAAATGCAGAGGACAAATTTCACCACATCTAGTGTGTGTGTGACAATCATTGGTACTTTAATCTTAATCTTAAATCTGCTTCACAGCCGGCTCCTGCACATGCCCCGCCTGAGGCGGCCCGTGGACCACGCCCCCTCCACATGCCTCCACCGCCAGTCTCAGGTCGGGCAGCTGTCCGGCCGCGCCAAGGGCCGCGAGAGGAAGTCGGCCACGGCCATCTGGGCCCCCGGCCTGTGGACCACCTGGAAATTGTAGGGTTGCAACGCGAGGTACCACCGGGTGATCCTCGCGTTGGCATCCTTCATGCGGTGGAGCCACTGGAGCGGTTTGTGGTCCGAGCAGAGGCTGAAGGCACGCCCCAACAGGTAGTACCGAAGGGCCCCGACCGCCCACCGGATGGCAAGGCACTCCCTCTCTACCGTGCTGTACCTCGCCTCCCGGTCCGAGAGTTTTTGGCTGATGTACAGGACGGGGCGGTCGACGCCCCCCACTCGCTGGGACAGCACCGCCCCCAGCCCCCTGCCCGGAGCGTCCGCCTGCAGACAGAAAGGGACGGCTTTCCTCCAGCTGTGGTTCGAGCCACCGTGTGGCCACGTCTCTGAGCTGTTGCGCCAGCGCAAACGGGCGGTCCCCTGGGCCCAGTCGCATTGCACGGAATCGGCGTCGGTGGTCCTCCGGGTGAATCCCGACCCGGTCCAATATTACGCGGCGGAGGTTGGGGAAGTGCACCCGGGCTTCCGCTGGGAGACTATGCGCCGCCCGCTGCTCCTCCCCCGCCAGGAGCGGCAGCAGCTTCACCCCCCACTCGGTGTCTGGCCACTCACACGCCGCTGCCTCGAAGAGGTCGAGGAACACCAGCGGGTCTTCGCCTTCAGTCATTCGCTGCATGGCGGCGGTTTTCCCCGCCTTCGCGGCTCCTCCCGCCTGGCTCACCAGCACCTGCAGGATCTGGGTCTGCTGGCAGCCCGTCTCCATCTGCTGCTGACTGGCCGCTGATACCTCCGCCAACACTCTTCCGAGCGCTTCCAGGGGGGTTGGGGCTGACATCTCTCCCTTGGTCCTTGCTTCGTTGGGCGCCAATTGTGACACGTCTTGTGCCGTGGGGTTCTTTCAGGACCGACAGACTGAATGCCAGACGGCTTTTCCAGGTTTACAATTTTTTATTTCTCACAATGTCTTTTCTCCTTCAGAAAGTATTTTCTCTTTCTTCACTCACAAAGTCCTTTCTCTTTCAAGTCCTTTCTCTTTCAGAAAGTATTTCTTCTTTCTCTTTCTCACAAAGTCTTTCCTCGCTTTTCAGCTCCCCTTCTGTGGTCACCAACGCTGCTAATAAAGAGACAGGTGATTAGATAACTCGCTCCAGCTGAGATATCCACTCACCTGTCATCTGCTTCACAGCCGGCTCCTGCACATGCCCCGCCCGAGGCGGCACGTGGACCACGCCCCCTCCACATGGTCTCTCCACCTTCTCTCATCTCTTAAACATATCTGTGTTTGCAGCTGCATCCAGTAGGTGCCCAGTCTGGATCACATTCCAGCATTTCATAGGCTGGTTTGCCTGAAAATGCAAAGAATGTATGCATAAAGAACACATACATGAAATTGATTAGTAAATGTGGAACAAATGCAATTGCTCATTTAAGTATGCAGTATGTGTGTAGTAATAAACCTCCCTGTCTAGTTGTGCTGCCAGCAAACAGTTAACTAGTAGTCCAAACCAAGATAACCTTTTTTTATTTTTTTACATAAAGTTATGTAACCAAACCTATCACATCTGTGTTGATTAGTGTTATGATTATTGTAACCACACAACATTACATTTACTGTGAGTAAATGCGTACTTACATTTGTGAAAATGCTGTATCCTCCGGAGACGTTGTTTATCCATTTACCATTGGGGTTGCAAAAACAGCTGTGAAAATTGATGACACACCAACTCCTCGCCGTTTTGTTGTGAAATGGTATGTTTTTTGAATATACATTAAAACAGCCGCTGTGATGCCTTATTCTGCTTTCTAGGTACGGGCCTGGGCCTCTGTTGCCGCTAGTTCCCAAAATGCTTTGCAATACATAGCGGAAATTAGGTCACCTTGACGATCACTATACTTGGTGCTTTGGGTAAATGATTCCCCCACAGTAAGCTGCTTTTCACAGAAAGTTTGTTGGTTGTGGCTACTGTATTGTCACCTTTCTCCCACTTGGCTGGTTGTCTCTCTTTTTGATGCTGGAATAAGTTTGTTGTGCTACTGCCCATTGTCGCAGTCACTTGTTTCACATGTGTTGCAACAAATCCAAACCACAGATGATTCAAATTTTTTGGGGGAGGAAACGTACTGTTGTCGTTAGCGGTAGGCATGTTATTGCTCCGTGTGCATCTCTGTTAACGAGAGGGTGTGGAAAAGCTATGGGAGGAAAAATTCAGTCGGGAATTATTGCACAGCAGCCCTTCTCATGTACACTACACTTATGTTTGTTGTATTATGTTGTTGTAACAGGTGAAATTTAAAAGGATAAAGACTTTTATAAGTGCATTAGCTGTGTCATGTTTAGCGGTTACGGACTATTTTTCTTTAGTGCAAGAGGGGGCACAATGGCTATTTTGATAGTATAGGTTTACTCCGGCTTCCTCCCGCCTCCAAAGACATGCACCTGGGGATAGGTTGATTAGCAAAACACAAAATTGGCCCTAGTGTGTGAATGTGAGTGTGAATGTTGTCTGTCTCTGTGTTGGCTCTGTGATGAGGTGGCGACTTGTCCAGGGTGTACCCCGCCTTCCGCCCAATTGTAGCTGAGATAGGCTCCAGCACCCCCCGCGACCCCGAAAGGGACAAGCGGTAGAAAATGGATGGATGGATGGAGGTTGCAGTCCTTTGAACTAGTGTTGTGGCACACTGCTACAACACAGGACTCTATTTACAGAACAATTGTCATAGAAATGTAATATCGATAAAAGCAAAGCCGTCCAACAGGGACGTCAACTGTTTTTAGCTTCACTTCCTGTTTTACACTCTTATTTTGGTTCCACTTCCTGTTTTGTTTGTATTCTGTCTGCTCAAATAATGCCTCTCACCTTGATAATATAAATCAATCAAAGTTTATTTTTATAGTCCTTAATCGCAAAGAGCTGCACAAACCACAAATCTTACTACCATAGCAGAAGGATGAGAACATAGTCCGACAAATTGGTCAACTTTGGCATCCAATTTATACCCACAAAATTTGCAGGAATTATGAATCATTCTTCATCTAAATGGGAATATATCAACATCCTAACAGTGGGCATCCTACTGAGAGCAGACATTGTGTAGTAAGTGATGTTTATCATGTTTGTTGGCAGTGAGTAGTAATCAGTGATGTTGAAGGAAAAAGTGAACGTTGTGATGTGTTTTTGAAAATAATGCGCCGCTTGTTATGATTTGTCACGCCAGGTCATATTCTGTGTTTGTGTTAAGTATTATTCTCCTTAATTAGTGGTCTGTTATGTTCTCAATGCTCTTTTCTTTACTTGTTTATGTTTTATTGTTGCTAGGTGCTCCTGCGTTCTGTTTGTTGATAAGCCTCCTCACCTGTTTCGGCCCCTAATCACTCCCCTTTATATTCTGTGTCGACCTGTCTTAGTTGCTGGTCCATTGTGTGGTGAAGTAAAGATTTATCTTACCTGCAAGCTGCCTGAGGTCCTCCCATCTTTTGGAATCGCAAACACTTCACAACATGCCAGCACACGACACCAAGTCTATGAAAACTTGATGGAGGTGTTTGGATGTATTTTTTTGTATTTTATAGGCAGAGCGACTTCCATTGACTCCATTGTAGTAGAGTGAATTCAACTTATACAGCTCTTTTTTTCTTTAGAGCACCAAAGCGCTTCATAAAGTGAAACCCATTCTTTAAGCTACATTTAAACCAGTGTGGGTGGCACTGGAAGCAGGTGGGTAAAGTGCCTAAGGACACAACGGCAGTGACTAAGATGAAGGAATCAATCAATCAATCAATCGATCAATCAATGTTTACTTATATAGCTCTTAATCACAAATGTCTCAAAGGGCTGCACAAGCCACAACGATATCTTCTGCTCAGATCCACATCAGGGCAAGAATAAACTCAACCCAATGGGGACAACAAGAAACCTTGGAAGGGACCGCAAATGTGGGGACCCCCTTTGGGTGACCGGTGCAATGGATGCCGAGTGGATTCAGTTAATAACGTGAGAGTCCAGTCCATAGTGGGGGTAGCAGGAGATCCTCTTGCATGTAGACACGTCAACAGCGCAGACGTCACCAACTAATGCATAGAGCAGTGGTCCATCCCGGGTCCCAACTTGGAACAGCGAGCGCCTCCTCGTGATATTGATCTGTGGCTACCTGATAACCTCTCCAAGCAGGAGAGGGGGGCAGAGCAGAAAAGAGAAGGGCAGATCAACTGGTCTAAAAAGGGGTCTATTTAAATGCTAAAGTATATAAATGAGTTTTAAGATGGGACTTAAATGCTTCTACTGAGGTAGCATCGCTAACTGTTTTTAGTCGGGCATTCCATAGAACTGGAGCCTGAATAGAAAACGCTCTAAAGCCCGCAGACTTTTTTTGGGCTCTGGGAATCACTAATAAGCCAGAGTTCTTAGAATGCAGATTTCTTGCCGGGACATATGGTACAATACAATCAGCAAGATAGGATGGAGCTAGACCGTGTAGTATTTTATAAGCAAGTAGTAAAACCTTAAAGTCACATCTTAAGTGCACAGGAAGCCAGTGCAGGTGAGCCAGTATAGTGGTAATATGATCAAACTTTCTTGTTCTTGTCAAAAGTCTAGCAGCCGCATTTTGTACCAACTGTAATCTTTTAATGCTAGACATAGGGAGACCCGAAAATAATACGTTACAGTAATCGAGACGAGACGTAACGAACGCATGAATAATGATGTCAGCGTTGTGGTGGACAAAATGGGACACATTTTAGCGATATTACAGAGATGAAAAAAGACTGATTTAGTAACACTCTTAATATGTGACTCAAATGAGAGAGTTGGGCCAAATATAATACCGAGATTCTTTACCGAGTCGCTTTGTGTAATTGTTTTGTTGTCAAATGTTAAGGTGGCATTATTAAATACCTGCCGGTGTCTAGCAGGACCAATAATCAACATTTCTGTTTTCTTTGCGTTAAGATGCAAAAAGTTGCTGGACATCTGTTGGATTTATTATGTGTATTTGTTATGTCTATATAGTGTTAGCTTTCACTGTTATGCTGATGACACCCAACTCTACATGTCCCTAAAGTTGACCAACACGCCGGATTGTAGTCACCTGGAGGCGTGTCTAAATGAAATTAAACAATGGATGTTGTTCAGTTTTTTCCGTATTGGCCCTCTGAATAGGGGTCGTCACTCAGCATGAAAGGAATTACTCGCTGTGCATTCTTTGCTTGTTTTATTTAGTACTTATTGCAGCAACAGCAGCAGCAGTAGTAGTAGCACTAGCTGCAGCAGTAGTAGCAGTAGCAGCATTAGCAGGTAATAACCTACAAGAAAACATGAACATAAAACAATGTATCTATATTGAATCATCAAAACATGAACATAACAAAACAATGTATCTATCTTGAATCATCATAATGTAAATAATAGACATGAATTCATCAACTGAACCATAATGTTGTCAACCATGATATGACATATTATCAATCACTGTGATTTTATCCTAACTAATTAATTTTAGCATTACATTTTATTGTCACCATTAATTTATGTCAAATAATGTTTTAAATGTAATCAGAATTATTTATAATGTCACCATAATGCCATGGACAAACATACTAAAAAGACATAAAACACCGGCGCTCTGTTTGATGCACACATTAAACATATGAGCAGAACTACACAAAAGAACTACAAATCCCATCAGCCAAACCAGGAAGTAAAGTGCCGGTGTCGGTATTTTTAACTCAAACCTTCGAACTCTCGAACGCAGCCGGACACACGCAACGTGACAACAATATATTACAACAGATTTCAATCCGCACATTACTTTTAAATTTGCCAACGTTGTTTAAAAACTAAACAGTGAGTGTTTGCGCTGGTTGTGACGCAGCAAGTCAGCCGCACAACAAGCGCTGCGGACATAGCAGACATACAGCAAACAGAAAAGAAAGGAAGCGGGCAAGCATGGAATATAAACAATTCAGCTGATCTCACAAAGAAAAGCGCATATAACAAAATGAGCTTACCAGTGGGGTATGCTGGTGGCGAAGCACGCTGTTTTTACAAACGAAACAATGACGCCATTTTTAAAGCTACGTACATGGTCACCTGTCAGTGGTAGCCCCGCCCACCTTAAAGTCCCAGGTAAGTCCGCCATAAATACATATAGACATAACAAATACACATAATAAATCCAACACCTCCCACTTAAGTTCCTGATGTCCCATCCAAGGTACTTACACCACGATCAAGAGACCCCACTTTGTGACACACGTTCGCTAACCAAGTTACAATGTTTTTTTTTTGTTGTTTTTTTGTTTTTTTGTTTTTTTTAATGAAGTGTGGATGCTCATCTTCGTATATGTACTGTGTGCACTGTGTGGGCATGGTGGCAGCGATCCGCCTACACCAACCAGCCAAATAGTTTAAAGGGGTTTGGGGCGTTGACTTGGCCAGGGGTTGGGGCAGTGACTGGAACTTTGATGTCGCCCCGGGAGACAGCGTCATGAAGTCGCAGCTGGAGTCGAATCCTCTGCTGGGACCAGTACGACCAGCCGCCTTACATCCCTTTGCAGGATGATGGTTGACGGTAGTTGTTGATTTGTCCTGCCTTTTCTCTCAGTAGTCGTCGTTGGGAGGCCGGCACAATCTTTGACATCGACGTCCCTGACGACTCCATGCCTGTCTGGTCTTGTGGCTGTAACTATGCCCAAGCGGAATTGTCCTCTCATAGCATTAGGGTCTGCGATCCAGACGATGTCTCCCTCTTTGACATTTCTCTCCTTTGTATGCCACTTCTCACGGACAAAGAGATTTGGACCGGCTAGTTCATTCCACTTGGTCCAGAATTTGTCAACTAAATTGTGGATGTTCCTTAGCCTGCACCGATGGACTAGATCAAGTCCATCGGTGTCTCCTCCCACTGAGGATCGTCCGAGGATGAGAGAGTTGGGAGTTATGTAGTCGACTGACTCCTCTTGCTCCTGGGCGCGAGCGTCGATTGGGCGCTCGTTTGTCAGGTTGGCTGCCTGAAAAATTAGAGTCTGGAACTCGCCCCAGGTGAGGGAGTCTGTCGCTCCTTTCAAACTTGTGAGGGCTCTTTTTATCAGTTTTACGGCAGCTTCTGCTGCTCCATTCCGGTGAGGCGCATCGGCAGGGTGGAAGCACCATGCCCAGTCTGTCCCATTCTTGGCTGCAATGTCCTCAACAGATGATGTTTGTAGACAGCGCAAGTGGTTTTGGAGCTCATTCAGAGCGGGTTTAGCCCCGATGAAGTTTGTCCCTTTGTCGGACCATAGTTTGCGTGGGTGCCCTCTAAGGGCAACAAAGCGGGAGTAGGCCAGCAGAAAACTTTCTGAGGACTGGTCATCGCATACATCGGCATGGACTTCCCTTGAAGCCATGCAGCAGAAAACAATTCCCCAGACTTTCTTCCTTGCTCTCCCCTTGACTGCGTCCTTGACTTCATAGGGGGCGAATAGATCCAGGGTTGTGTACTCGAATGGGCCTGCCCTTTGCGTTCGCTCCAGCGGGAGGTCACTCATCACTTGCTGGCATACTCTAGCTCTTTGCTCTCGGCAGTGGATGCAGTCATTTATAACTCTCCTGACTGCTCGACGTCCCTGTATGATCCAGGCTTTTCTCCGAGTACCTAGGAGAGTTGCTGCAATCCCCTTGTGGTTCTTCTCATGAGCCTCTTGGGCTAGTAATGTGGCCAATCTTGACTGCATAGGGACCAGAGGAATAGCAGTCTTGCCTTCATTCCAGGACTGAATTCGTCCTCCGCAGAGTAGGAGTCCCGTGACCTCTTCTTTCCGGACCATGAGTCGGTCCAGAGTTTCATCCCGGAACTCAACTCCGTCCTGGGCTTCAAGGGCAAGGTAATGGAAGGCCTCTGCCCTCTCAACAGCTGTAAGACCAGGCTTTGCCTTTCCATTGGCAGTGGCCTGCTGGCTGCCACCTAACCAGGCCTCCACTGCCCGCAGAGTCCAGGCAACAGTCCCGCACAGCCTGGCGAGGGAGCTAAACCTCCCAGGCTCAACGAGGCGCACAAGGGCCACGGACCGCACCCGTGGGATGGACAGAGGTGGAGTGGTCCCGGGGCCGCCAGGCTCAGGAGGCTTCATTCTGCTGTCGCTCTCATTTTTCTGTCACCTTGTGACCACGGCAGAGAATACGCGTCTTTGAAGCTTCTTGATGCTCTCTTTGGCGACCGTGGCAGCGATGTCACGTGCAGTCTTCACCGGCCACTTGCTTTCAGGCCACTTGAGGAACTCAGGCCCGTTCTGCCACTCCGAGTCCTCGTTCAACTCCTCAGGAGTCGCTCCCCTCGTAAGGATATCGGCAATGTTTAGGTCTCCTTCAACCCACTTCCAAGCGTCCTCTCTTAAGTCAAGCCCAATCCTCATCTTCCCCCTCTTCTTTGAGAAGTTGATTGTAGCGAGGATGCAGAGCTTGTCTGACTCGGGCTCGTACCCAACCCCGAGGGCTTTGCTGTCCTCCTCTTGCATCTGATTTGGGAGGATGAGGATGTTCGGCGTGCTCGGACATCCAAGCTGGGGACTGCTCTGGGTTTTCCCCCTCCCACTTTGGCCAGAGAAGACCCAGGGTTTTAGAGAGAACCCTCCTGCCTCCAAGATCTTCTCCACACCAACAGTTGTCTCTCGTAGAGCATCAAGATCATTGTCCGACGTCAGGATGTCATCGACGTAGCAGTCTTCTTCTAAAACTCTACGTTCTTTGAGCATTGACAAGAACTGTGGCAGTTTAGCAGTCTCTCGCATTGCAACTTGGGCAATACATCCTGCTGGCTTATCGCCAATGTTCACTCGGACAACTGCAAACGTCTCTATTTCGTTCAGGGGGTCATCCCTCCACAGGAATCGATGCAGGTGGACCTCTTCATCCTTGAGCCAAACTGAGTTGTACATCTTTCGTACATCGCCCAGGGCAGCATGTTACCCACTTCGGAACCGTAAGAGAACTCCTTTTATTGGATTAAGTACATCTGGACCTTTGTGGAGGAGGTCATTCAGGCTCCAACCCTGAAACTCTTGGCTGCTATTCCACACTATTCTCACATGGGTGGAAGCAGAGTGGGAGTTCGGGGAGACCAAGTGGCTAATGTACCACCTTGGGCCCTTCCAGGATTCCATCTCTTCTTCTGATAGCTTGACAGCCGCACCTCTTCTGACCATGTCATGGATTTGTTCCCCATACGCTGCTTTCCAAGCGGGCTCTCGTCCCAGCCTAGACTCCGTCCTCCTGAAAGTAGCCTCCACGGCTCTGCAATTGTCAGGGAGAGAGGCTGGGTCTCCTCGCCAGGGGTAGGCAGCTTCCCAGTGGGGTGACTGGCTGTGCTTGTCTGCTAGAACATAGGAGAGGCCATTCTTGATTTTTTCCAACTCCCTTTCTTCTCCAAGGGTCATCTCCTTTCCTCCTGGGGCACACATGCCACATTTGCAGCCCCCACATTGAGGGTCGCACGCTGCCCCGATGCTGTCCCACCTGAACCACTCTAACACTTCCTTGTTAGTTGTAGTGGTGCTGCTGAGGACTGTCTCTTCCTTTGTGAACTCGGTGTTCGGATTGCTTGAGTCCACAAGTACCTCCTCATATACTCTTGAGGCAGTTATCATGGACCTCGCAACATGAGTGTCGGACTGGTGGAAGGTTAAATCTACCATCTCAAGGAGGTCAGGGTGGGTCCCAGCGACCGTCTTTCCAAGTGGGCCATCCCAAAGGATCAGGTCCCCTTCTCTCCTGACTGGCTGTGGGACCAGGCGACCTTCCCTGTGGCTGATGAGGAGATCGATTTTGGTGGGCCGTACCAAGTCTTCAGCAGCAACACCAGGGAAGAACCCTTGAAGTTGATGTGGTGTGGCTTTCTGGGTGACCTGTGCGATGCTCTCCAGGCCGTAGCAAATGATCTTATGCACTACAACCGTTCCCTCTGGAGTTCCTACCCTCAACCGAAGGGTGTATCTCCTGGTCATGATTGTCCTCCGCATCCCACCAACTCCATGCACAATCAATTTGATGTTCTCTCCACATAGTCCGAGACGCTTGGCTCCCGTATTTGTGATGTAATTGGTATCTGAAGCAAGGTCAATCAATGTTCCGATGAGATGGCCAGAGTTGGTAGTGACCTTGAGGAGCATCATTAGCACTGTATATTCTTTAGGTACACTTCCAGTGCTGGTGCAGATTGCTGTGGTGGTTTTGTTTGAGAAGACTTTCCTGCACTCTGTCCTCTGCTCTGGGGTTAGCGTTGCAAGAAACTCTTCCTGCTGGCTGGTTAGGCCAAGAGGCCTTTTCACTGGGACTTTACTGCCACCGTCCCTTTGAGTGGCGAACCTGGGGCAGAGCAGGTAGTGGTGAGTCTTGTCTTGCCGGCAATCCGCTTTACTGCAGAGGAACCCTGAGTTGCAACGGCCATCCTTGGGGTGAATGTTCAAGCACCTGTTGCACACACCATGGGTCCTTAGGTGAGACTTTCTTTTTGCCAGGTCCAAGTCCCTGAACGTTTTGCAAGCAAAAAGCCTTCTAGCGTGTGTTTCGTCGGCACAGACGGAGCATGCAGATTGTGGCTTTGCTGGAGGCCCGCGTTGACCTGCAGTGACCCTGGAGAAAGCCTTCTTCGCCCTCTTCTCTGAAGTTTCTATCGGGCGTTTCTCAGAGGGACTTTTTTCTGCAAGGCTCGTTTCCAACTGGTCCAGCTCTTCAAGAATTACCTCCTGTATCTTTAGGAATTGAAGAAGACACTCAAAGTGGTTCTGATGGGCGAAACCATTGGTGGGTACATTTTTGTAAGCCACCCATTTCTCCTTTAGGAAGTTCGGTAGCTTACTCTCCAGAGACTGCGCCACCAGACGATTTTTCATAACGTCCTCTTCACCCAGGATGAGAAGGTTACTTAGGGCCCTTTCCACCGTCTGGATCAGCTCAATTGCTCTCCTAGGGTTATTTCCTTTTACAGGGGGCAGGCCTTGCACCTCACTCGCAATCATTTGGACAATCCTTGCCTTATTCCCATATCTGTTGTCCAAGCGTTGGAACATTTCCTCAGCGGACGCGCAGCTGGACAGGACTAGGTCCTTCTTCACTTTCTCACCGAGGCTAGCTAGGAGATGGAACCTTGTTACACCTGCCGTCCTCAGTGGGTTCCCCAATTTCTCCAGTGCTCCCCACTCAGCCTTCCAACGGTAATAATCTGTTATGTCACCAGAAAACGTGGGGAGACGTACTCTCTCGAGAGGGAACTGATTTCTGTAGCCGTAACCTCCAGGATACATGTCAGGGATGCCCCGGGGAGCACTCTGGGTCATCAGCGGTGTGCTAGAGACATTTGATGTGGCTCCAGTGCTGCCACCAACTGGTCCACTAAGTGCCTGTATTCTGGCACCTGAAGCTGAGATGGTTGTTGGGAGAGGATTGAATGGAGCAACTTGGTTGTTGCTGCCTGTAGGAAGTTCCTCTTTGAGACTGGGACCGCTAAATGGAGGCTCTGTGAGACTGACTGGGTTGAGCACGTCCTGCGCCTTGTCAGACTCTTTTTGTAGTCGGACTTTGTCATCCATATCTTCATCGGATGACTCTGTGCATCTTGGGTCTCTCCAGCTATCCTCCCAGTCTCTTACTCGGCGCCACAGAGCTCGGACCTTCTCCTTGAGCATCTTTGTGTTAGCATATGAGATAAGAGCATCCCAGTTACTGCATCTTCGCTCGAGCTCATCGATCCTCTCTCTAAGGCCATGTCTGGTGAGCTCAAAATCAGACCTCCGTAGCTTCTTTATGTCGCAGCCCTCAACTTGGTCCATCTTAGTCTCTGCACTGGAAACACATTCTCCGATGTCATCTGCTGCGAATTTAGTCCAGATTGATTCTTGAATGAGCTCAACGGTCTCTGTGTATTTACGGAGGCACTCAGCTGTCTTCTCCGCTATGCAGGCTGCTTCTTCTTTTGCCTTGTCCTCTTCATCCTCGGTTCCGTTCACCGCATTGAGGGCTTCAGCATAGTCATCTCCTGCATCACTGACCCTCTCAAAGTCCACCTCAAGGCTCCTCAGCTCGTCAATCAGGGCTCTCTCTCCTAACAGTTTGACTCTGGAGGCAAGCTTATTGGCTTATTAGTGAAGGAGGATCGCGCAGCAGAGTGCTTCCCTCTGAGGGCTTCAAGTTCCTGTGTGTCCATTTTCCTTATTCTTTATCTGACCGGGGTTTGGTTTCACCAGCAGGGTCCTTTCCCTCCAAATGGTGGTCCTCCTTTGGTCAATAGTTGGGTGGACACAGTGATGTTTCGCTTGGAGAGTTATTTATTTTTCTTCAAGGCTTGAAACTCATCGGGGGATTTGTAGGTTAATTACAATCTCATCCAACCCGTTGGTTATTACTGTTCAGTTTTTTCCGTATTGGCCCTCTGAATAGGGGTCGTCACTCAGCATGAAAGGAATTACTCGCTGTGCATTCTTTGCTTGTTTTATTTAGTACTTATTGCAGCAACAGCAGCAGCAGTAGTAGTAGCAGCAGCTGCAGCAGTAGTAGCAGTAGCAGTAGCAGCATTAGCAGGTAATAACCTACAAGAAAACATGAACATAAAACAATGTATCTATCTTGAATCATCAAAACATGAACATAACAAAACAATGTATCTATCTTGAATCATCATAATGTAAATAATAGACATGAATTCATCAACTGAACCATAATGTTGTCAACCATGATATGACATATTATCAATCACTGTGATTTTATCCTAACTTATTAATTTTAGCATTACATTTTATCATCACCATTAATTTATGTCAAATAATGTTTTAAATGTAATCAGAATTATTTATAATGTCACCATAATGTCATGGACAAACATACTAAAAAGACATAAAACACCGGCGCTCTGTTTGAGGCACACATTAAACATATGAGCAGAACTACACAAAAGAACTACAAATCCCATCAGCCAAACCAGGAAGTAAAGTGCCGGTGCCGGTATTTTTAACTCAAACCTTCGAACTCTCAAACGCAGCCGGACACACGCAACGTGACAACAATATGGTTCAGTTGATGAATTCATGTCTATTATTTACATTATGATGATTCAAGATATATACATTGTTTTGTTATGTTCATGTTTTGATGATTCAAGATAGATACATTGTTTTATGTTCATGTTTTCTTGTAGGTTATTACCTGCTAATGCTGCTACTGCTACTGCTACTACTGCTGCAGCTGCTGCTACTACTACTGCTGCTGCTGTTGCTGCAATAAGTACTAAATAAAACAAGCAAAGAATGCACAGCGAGTATTTCCTTTCATGCTGAGTGACGACCCCTATTCAGAGGGCCAATACGGAAAAAACTGAACAACATCCATTGTTTAATTTCATTTAGACACGCCTCCAGGTGACTACAATCCGGCGTGTTGGTCAACTTTAGGGACATGTAGAGTTGGGTGTCATCGGCATAACAGTGAAAGCTAACACTGTATTAGCATATGACGTCACCTAGCGGCAGCATGTAGATGCTGAAGAGTGCAGGGCCAAGAACCAAACCCTATGGAACTCCGCACGAGGAAGCGGGAATCGAACCTTGAACCCTCAAGTTGTTGGTGCGCCCGCTCTTCCAACCGTGCAACGTCACCCGTTTGTAAGTGGACTTTCAATAACATTTATATATTTTTTCGTTAGGATGTATGAAAAAAAGAAAACATATGTGAGCTTGTCTTACATAAGGGTTGTGAATGAAAAGTGGGGAATAAAAAAAACATGGTGAACCGTGACTTGATGAGTTGTTCAACATAGAGTGGTTGGCGACTTAAAGGCCTACTGAAATGATTTTTTATTTATTTAAACGGGGATAGCAGATCCATTCTATGTGTATACTTGATAATTTCGCGATATTGCCTTATTTTTGCTGAAAGGATTTAGTAGAGAACAACGACGATAAAGGTCGCAACTTTTGGTCGCTGATAAAAAATAGCCTTGCCTATACCGGAAGTAGCGTGACGTCACCGGAGGAAGGACTCCTCACATTTTCCCATTGTTTACAATGCAGCGAGAGAGATTCAGACCGAGAAAGCGACGATTACCCCATTAATTTAAGCGAGGATGAAAGATTCGTGGATGAGGAAAGTGAGAGTGAAGGACTACAGTGCAGTACAGGACGTATCTTTTTTTGCTCTGACCATAACTTAGGTACAAGGGCTCATTGGATTCCACACTTTCTCCTTTTTCTATTGTGGATCACGGATTTGTATTTTAACCACCTCGGATACTATATCCTCTTGAAAACGAGAGTCGAGAACGCGAAATGGACATTCACAGTGACTTTTATCTCCACGACAATACATTGCCGAAGCTCTTTAGCTACTGAGCTAACGTGATAGCATCGGGCTCAAATGCAGATAGAAACAAAATAAATACATCCCTGACTGGAAGGATAGACAGAAGATCAACAATACTATTAAACCATGGACATGTAACATTAGCGCTCCGCCTACGCCAGCCAGCCCTCATCTGCTCATCAACACCCGTGGTCACCTGCGTTCCAGCGATCGACAGAAGGACGAAGGACTTCACCCGATCATCCGTGCGGTCGGCGGCTAGCGTCGGCTAGCGTCGGCTAGCGCGTCTGCTATCCAAGTCAAAGTCCTCCTGGTTGTGTTGCTGCAACCAGCCGCTAATACACCGATCCCACCTACAACTTTCTTCTTTGCAGTCTTCATTGTTCATTAAACAATTTGTAAAAGATTTACCAACACAGATGTCCAGAATATTGTGGAATTTTGAGATGAAAACAGAGCTTTTTTGTATTGGATTCAATGGGGTACCAATACTCCCGTTTCAACGATTGACGTCACGCGCATACGTCAACATATATAGACATGTTCTACCGGAAATATAGCGGGAAATTTAAAATTGCACTTTATAAGTTAACCCGGCCGTATTGGCATGTGTTGCAATGTTAAGATTTCATCATTGATATATAAACTATCAGACTGCGTGGTCGGTAGTAGTGGGTTTCAGTAGGCCTTTAAACCAGTTCCAATGTATAATTTTCAGATAAAAATAAAAAAAAAACTAACCTAAAGCAGCCTTTCTTTGCTAAACCAGGCTAAAATGTCATATTTAATATTAAGTGGACTAGAGCAGTGATTCTCAACTGGTGGGACTCAGTTGTGACATTGGAAAACAAGTCGAGTCTTTTGAACTGCTTTTTTAAGAGAACGATAGGAACCGATTCACAGTTGCGAGCCGTTCATTTTCAAGCCATTGTGACTTGCACAACCCAACAAATTAGAATATGGAGCAAAAAACATTTGAATTCAAGAGCTCAAGGCAGACCAATTAAGGGCTCAGGAAGTTGTTGTACTTCATTTATTGACAAGCGTGTGAACCAGTAATTTACAATATTGAACTTTTAAATTTTTTTTCACATTTTATGGGAAACACAATTTGGGGGTTTTGTTAGCTGTAGCTATAGTCTTCAAAATGATTAAGAAATCCATCCCTGAAATATGTCAATGTGTGTGTTGTGTACCAGTGACCAATTTGGGCTGTCGGTTGAGAACAACTGGACTAAAGGATTCCTGTCAATACCATTATTGTTAGTTTTTTTTTTAAAGCTGTGAAGGTTATAAAAACTGAGCATTGTTCTCACATCTGCTATTAGCATCAACTTTCATTGGAGCTGTCTTCAAAAGTGACAAATTCAGGTTTGGCAACAATTAGTTATAAACAGCTTTTCTAAGAGAAAATAGTGTATGCTTTTAACATTTTTTCACAGCAACCTCGATTGTTTTCTTTACCATGCAGACATAAACAAAGACAAATTGCATATAAGTCAAAAGGAAATTGTCTTAGGTTAATTTCTTCTTCAAGGCATGGACTTAGACTGTTATTATGTAGGTTGTCCTGTTAAGACAACAACAAAAAGCTCTTAAAACAGATGGGTATCATACGAAGGTGTCTGAAAAGGGACCGGCACAGAATTGCTATATTACTTCTGACAAGAAAAGAGGCATGGAGGGCCCTGCACTTGATCTATGCTTGAACTTCTGTTCGCAGTAAACTGTTCATCCCAAGTCTCAGATTACTGCATTGACACCACTTGAAGTAATTCAGAATTGTATATTAAAGATTTTGATGCCACAGCTTTGTTTTATCTTTGCACTCTGACTATATGAAACAAACAATTATTGTAGTTTTCCGGTTATAAGGCGCACCTAAAATACTTTCTCAAAACTCGACATTGCGTCTTATAACCCAGTGCGCCTAATGTATGTAATAATTTTGGTTGGGCTTACGACCTGAAAGCAATTTTATTTGGTATATTGTGTTATGATAAGTGTAAACAGTAGATAGCAGTCACACATAAAATCTATGTGTGGACTGCAGGTTGACTGATGCCTGTCAAATAAACGACGCTAGCAAGTACACGTAAGAAAACAACACCAAAACGTTGATGTTTTACTAACATTACACACAACGCTCAATCATCTGTCAAAGTGTTTTAGTACGACTTTGGTAAGCTACGGAGCCGCACCACTTGATGGCACTAGACGCATTACAGCTACCGTAGTCAGATGTACTGTGCTTCCTCATACGGGTATTATTTTGGTGTTTGTGTATAAGGACCCCAACATGGCACTTATTATGAGACAACTTTTCTTACCTATTGGTACCTGCTGATATGTATTTGGGATCTGCATAAGTCCAGAAAATGTGCACGCGTCCGCCAGTGTAGTCCGCGCCGTAGTCAATTAAGCCCGTTCTTTTTTTCTATCCTCTTGTTGTGGGGCATTTATCCTCCGCTGTCATCCTTTCTAATTTAAAGAAGCTTACAGATCTAACTTATATCTGTCAGTAGACTCGTAATAGAAGCGCTAAAAACTACCGGTACAACAAAGAAGTTGAGGAGTTTCAAAAGTGGAGAAATGCAAATAAGACAACACACAAAATGGCGCATCCTAAAGAGCCGGTCAGAAAGATGGTCTTGGAGATGGTCTGTAAAACATAATTCGCCTTTTGTATGAAAATATACCTGAATGGACCTGCTCATCCGGTGTGCCCTATGGTCCGAAAAAATTTTTTGGTACAACTGACCATACTCTTTCTTAGCTGCTGTTTATTTTGACCTTCTGGACTACGGTCTGGTTGCATAGTAGCATACCCAGGACAACCCCCAGGACAGCTCAGGGGAGAACGATGCCCAGCCAAGAAATATAAGTCATAACAAATGACAAATGTATTACGAGATAGTCCATACTGTCAGACGGTCCTATATTACAGCCCCAATGCCCCTGACACACCAATGTGACGTAACATTTAGCATGCTGAGCTCCATTTGCTAAAATAGTGTGTTTTGGGGGATATTGTGGCGAGAGAGTGATGAGCTGGATATGTGTCCATTATTCATCAGAATGAGATTTGTTCTTGTCAGAATGATGTGTCTCCCTGTCCCAAGCCCTGAAAGATCATACTATGGCTAATAATAAATCATCAGCAATGTTTATTGTGCCTTGTACTGTAGTACATTTTTGTAATTGTTACTTTTTTTCCTCCACGTTATGGTCCACTAACAAACACATTTTTTAATAATTTGATTTCACCCTAGTAAAAAAAAAAAAGTATACTAGAATACAAACAAAAAATCAACTCTGCAACAATATCCTGCTATTTTAGCAAATCTAAAGCATTTGGACAATGGGAGAAAAGCAAATGTATTAACAGAATAATGTTGCAGCTACCTTCACTTTCACTTTCATCTTCAGTAAATAGAAAAACTTGCTCTCTTGGATTCAGTTAACTTACTTGGACATTGAAGAACCTTCAATTTTGTTGCCTTCACAAAGTCAACAAAACCGACAAACAAGCAGCAAATGAAGACTGTCGCAGTAGGCCCAGGCCAATCAATTATTCATAAATTAATAACAATAAAAGAAAAAGAAAAAAGTAACTTGTTTTGCTGTGATTGATACATTGCCATATCTGTGTGTGCTTGTTTTCGTTCTCTCTCTCTCTTTCAAACAAGGTACAAGAGGGTTTACTCTGTGCATAGCTCTCAGCACCTTAGCGTGTTTATTCAATAGCAGAACTAAATCAACAGAGTGAATCCTCTTCTCAGTTATCCTAAATCTTTGTTTCGGTGGGCGGAGCCTGGACCGCTAGTTTAGGATTCACGAACAGAGCTTTGCTCGTCACGACCAGTGTTCGGAAAAAGGGTGTTACATAACGTCGTTAGTAACGCCGTTGGTTTTTCTAGTAATGAGTAATCTAATTAATTAATTATTTTTATGTACGTTACAACGCTGTTACTGATAAGTTTGATGTAACGCGTCACGCTACTTTTGATGCGGACAAGAACGCTTTAAAATCCCAGCAATCCGCTTTTATGTTAGCTACCTCTCTTTGTTTATAATGTCTATTTTCTGCTGGATCTACTCTCTATTTTATGCTGCAGCTGTTACATATACTGTAATATTGTACATGATAATTGTTATATATTGTATATATTATGGGCAGCACGGTGGAAGAGGGGTTAGTGCGTCTGCCTCACAATACGAAGGTCCTGAGTAGTCCTGGGTTCAATCCCGGGCTCGGGATCTTTCTGTGTGGAGTTTGCATGTTCTCCCCGTGACTGCGTGGGTTCCCTCCGGGTACTCCGGCTTCCTCCCACCTCCAAAGACATGCACCTGGGGATAGGTTGATTGGCAACACTAAATTGGCCCTAGTGTGTGAATGTGAGTGTGAATGTTGTCTGTCTATCTGTGTTGGCCCTGCGATGAGGTGGCGACTTGTCCAGGGTGTACCCTGCCTTCCGCCCGATTGTAGCTGAGATAGGCTCCAGCGCCCCCCGCGACCCCGAAGGGAATAAGCGGTAGAAAATGGATGGATGGATGGATGTATATATTATATAAAAATATAATATTATATAATATATCAGTATACATCATATACTGCAGGGGTGTCCAAACTTTTTCCACTGAGGGCCGCACACAGAAAAATTAAAGCATGTGGGGGCCATTTTGATATTTTTCATTTTCAAACCATAACAAAATATATGCATTTTTTATTTATTTTACCTTTAGGGGTCCCGGGGACCATAAAGGGTTTTAGTCATTAAAATGTTGAAAATAAGTCAGATTATTTTTTTTTTTAAATTATTTAATGCTTACAGTAAATCTCTATATCAACTTCAAGTTGATATAAAGTAATACAAATTTAAAAAAATGTTTTATGGCTTTTCTGTCAAAAACAACTCAGTTTTTTTATAGTAAAACTGAAATATGCAGTATTTAGTAATTAGAGCCCTAAAAGATCAATAATGCAGGACACCATTGATTTTAATTATTTCATATTTTTGAGTAATCACAGTGAAAAGATAAATAATAAATCACTAGATATATTTGGGATCCAAAAGGTGCCCCACTCATAAAGTGATACATTTTTATTAGGTTTTTCTTTTACTTTCAACACTTAAGTTACAAGATCCACTTCAGATATATATGTCGATTTTATGCTGGAACTATTATTTTGTTTGTTTTATGCGCGTTTGTCAAAGAAAACGTTGATGTTTTTATATGGCTACTACACAATATATGTAATATTTACCACATAAAACATTTTAAAGTGAAATATTTGAAGTAATTGGAGCCCTGAAAATAATTCATTATAACATGGATTTTTTGTCTTTTTTTTTTTTTTTGAGCAATGGCAAAAAAAGAAAAATGAAGAAAGACAAAAGAAAAAAAAACAGCCTGCATGGCAGCTTTTGTGTCAACATTGCAACTTTTTCTCGTTAGATTTCACCTCATTCCACTTTTTTTAATGTTCTTTTTTATTTTTACAATAGTATTTCCAGAATGTGTGGCGGGCCGGTAAACAATTAGCTGCGGGCCGCAAATGGCCCCCGGGCCGCACTTTGGACACCCCTGATATACTGTATATATAATATGTAGATATTACATATATGTTATATTTTATATTCCTACCACGGTATATGTTTAGTCTACTTTACACCTGCATTATCCTTTCCATCCTTACACTTTCCATCCTTTGTAACTGAGCTACTGTGTGGAAAAATTTCCCTGATGGATGGATCATTAAAGTTTGTCTAAGTCTAAGTCTAAGCAAGTTCACTTCAAGAAGTAGATCTTCACTAGTGCATGCAGCAGCCACCGCACACACATTTGCCCACCTGTGCACTACTACTACTACTACGGGGGAATAATAAACATTTAATAAAGTGACAATCATCAACAATATTAATCCCACAATAACCCGTTTGTGGACAAGGAGAGACACAGCCATTGACGCACGTTCAATCGCTTTATTAACTATCAGTAAAAACATTTTACAAGCGCTGCAGTCAACAATCTCCTTCCAGTCCGCAGACTACCAATGCTGAGCTATAACAGCCAACGACGTCACGCTTCACCTAGCAACAGGCACTGCCTTTTAAGGCACACACTTAAACATTCTTCTCTCATGAAACATTTCTCAACTGCATTCATCAGATATACAGTATGAAAGTTAAAAAAGAAAGGTAATGTATTAATTACTTGTCCTAGTAATTAATTACATATATTATGTTAGTAATTTAATTAAGTTTTGGGAAAGTAACGAGCAACTGCAATGAATTCCTTTTTCAAAATAATTTTCTGAACACTGGTCACAACTCAAAAGTGACAAGCACCGTGAGGTAGCAAAAATTAGGCTGTAAAACGATTATTGCAAAACCAAACATCCGGCTTCAAACTAGTGAGCAAGATGAGCTCATAAACACAAACAACCAATCAAGTAGGACAAAAGTGATGGCAACAACAACAACAAAAAAACACACCCAAACCAGTTTTTTCAATTGTGGAAAAAAAACAGCACTTCAGTATTTATTGAAATGCAATTTTTGCCTACAGAAATTGAGAGTTAATCTTATTTTCACTGTTTGTTTACTTATGTATGATAGTTTAAAATTATTGACCTTCCAATTACAATGGTAAAAAATGTAAGAGAAATCAAAGTTTATTGTGTTTAAAATTAATACTTGTGGTATTATTGTTGTTATGATGATGATGATGATGATGATGATGATGATGATGATGATGATGATGATTATTATTATTATTATTATTATTATTATTATATATTAGGATTACATTAGTGCTTAATTTGGTCTCAAAATAATGTTGACAATAATATCGTTTATCGGCAATAAATTGTGGTAAAATAGAGTGGTCCAGCAAATTGTACTGTATTATCGACCCAGGTCTAGAATGCAGTGAAGGCCTGGCAAAGCAACTTGAGGGAGGAAACTCACAAGGTGTTGATGTCCATGGGCTCCAGACCTCCAGTCCGAGTTGACTGTAAATGATTAAAAATGTTTGTTATATTTAAAATTATGTCAAATGTCCAAATACTTTGGAGCTTCTAAAATGAAGATCTGTTTATTCGTTTTTTTGTTTTCCCCATCAGAGGGCAGCATCTCTGCCTCCCAGTCAGGAGGGTCGGTGTTCGGAAGAGCCATGCATTCTCCTGTCCATTTTTCCCCCACCTATATACACTTTATACAATAAAGTCAAAGTATAAGTGGGCCCATTTTTATACTTTCTTCTTTTGCAAAAACAAAGAGTTAAACAGTATATAAACATATATTTAAAGACAAATGTTATTGTCAGCTTTGTGTTATAGGTGACAAAGTGTATCATTATTAGATAATACAGTGTTGTCCAAAGTTCGACCCAGGGACCATTTGTGCCCCGCAGCTCGAGTTTTGTTGGCCCACAGTATATTGTCGGACAAAATCAACAATAAAAACAAAACGAAAAAAAACGCGGACGGAGTCACAGAATTGGCCATTAAAACGGAGGTCGCTGTTAAACGTGGTATATCAGAGAAATAGACACAAACATGACTGAAACGCTGTCATTGCGAGGAGAAGGAACATTTGTTTGGGTCTGGTATTGTTCATTCATCCACGAAACACCAATTGCCCGGTCCTGAACTTTATAAACAATGTCGAGGCAGCCACTTGAAGCAGTGACTAAACTACAAAGCTAAAGCTAGCAAAAACATTTCATACACCCACAACACATCTCTTCTGCTTGTGTTGTTGTGAACGACATCATTGATGTAACATCAAAGTACAAACAGGACAGCAGTCTCAACTTGACAGGCTCGCTCTCTTTTTCTTTTTTTAAACAGTCTCAAGTCGTCTCAGAAAGGCACCACACTTACCCTCTTCACAATAAAAGTGCTAAATGCAACATTCGCTCTGACTGCGAAAACAAAATAAAGGTTTACAGCAACACAACCAGGAGGACTTTGAGATGGATAACAGATGCGCTAGCTGCCGACCTCACCTTGACTTCCTCCGTCTCCGGGCCGCCGACCGCATCTATGATCGGGTGAAGTCCTTCGTCGCGCCGCCGATCGCTGGAACGCAGGTGAGCACGGGTGTTGATGAGCAGATGAGGGCTGGCGTAGGTGGATAGCTAATGTTTTTAGCATAGCTCTGTGAGGTCCCGTTGCTAAGTTAGCTTCAATGGCATCGTTAGCAACAGCATTGTTAAGCTTCGCCAGCCTGGAAAGCATTAACCGTGTATTTAAAGGTCCATGGTTTAATAGTATTGTTTCTGTCTATCCTTCCAGTCAGGGGTTTATTTCTTTTGTTTCTATCTGCATTTAAGCCAGATGCTATCACGTTAGCTCCGTAGCTAAAGAGCTTCGCCGATGTATTGTCGTGGAGATAAAAGTCACTGTGAATGTCCATTTTGCGTTTTCGACTCTCATTTTCAAGAGGATATAGTATCCGAGGTGGTTTAAAATACAAATCCGTGATCCACAATAGAAAAAGGAGCCAGCTTGTACCTAAGTTACGGTCAGAGCGAAAAATGATGCGTCCTGCACTGCACTCTAGTCCTTCACTCTCACGTTCCTCATCCACGAATCTTTCATCCTGGCTCAAATCAATGGGGTAATCGTCACTTTCTCGGTCCGAATCGCTCTCGCTGCTGGTGTAAACAATGGGGAAATGTGAGGAGCCTTTCAACCTGCGACGTCATGCTACTTCCGGTACAGGCAAGGCTTTTTTTATCAGCGACCAAAAGTTGCGAACTTTATCGTCGATGTTCTCTACTAATCCTTTCAGCAAAAATATGGCAATATCGCGAAATGATCAAGTATGACACATAAAATGGATCTGCTATCCCAGTTTAAATAAAAAAAATTCATTTCAGTAGGCCTTTAACATACATCCTAATGTTAACATTTATACATCTATATATTTTGTCTACCGTCCTATGACACAGGAAAAAGGGAAAAAAAATGTTTTCAGTCTCTTGAAAATTACTCTTACCGAAACCATCTCAAACTATTGGAAAACAAAACGAAAAAACCGCGGAAAACACATTCAAAACACATTCAAATGTCACAAAAAATGTCAAAGGCTTCTTTACAAAAACACATACCGGTAAGATAAAAAAAGAAAAACAAAAAGAGCACAGAGACAAAACAATTAGAAAGTACAACACAAAATGCTGCTGGGACACCAGGTCAGGCTGGCTCGTACAGACCTTATTTGACATTGTTAATGACCGACCCTCTGCTACAGTAATACATTACCACAGACCGGGTATACTGTAGTACAGTTTTTTTTAAAGTACTGTTTCTTCGTTTCCTGCTTAAGTAACATTTTTACATATCTGTTCTTTATTTTGTTATCTATATTTCTGACAACTTTTCACTTTGGGGTAATTTTACTCCGATACCTTTCTGACACATTTCCCTGAACCATCGTTTGTTACAGCCTCATGTAAAATCAATAATACTGATTCTGAAAAATAAAGCAAACATAGCTATAGTATCGTAAGAAATGTTATCAGCCGATATTAAAATTCAGGTATTGGGATTAGACCACAGGTAAAAAAGAAAAAAAAGAAATGTGGATTAGTGCATCCAGGTGACACACTTTGTTTAAATATGTTTTGATACTTAAAGACAAAAAATATCAGGTACTTTTAAACTCAAATCCATCCATCCAATATCTACTGCTTGTCCCTCTCGGGTCGCGGGGGGTGCTGGATCCTATATTTCGGCAGAAGCCGGGGTACACCCTGGACAAGTCGTCAGCTCATCGCAGGACATTTTACTCAAGTAATATTCTAAAAGGTGACTTTGACTCATATCAAAGTCATTGTTCTGGTCAGATACTTAGTATTCTAGTATGGCTTGCTTGCAGTTTTATTTTGAAATAAACAAACAGTACTGTTTGAAAAAAAATAAAGACTTACGGACTTAAAGGCCTACTGAAATGATTTTTTTTTATTTAAACGGGGATAGCAGATCTATTCTATGTGTCATATTTGATCATTTCGCGATATTGCCATATTTTTGCTGAAAGGATTTAGTATAGAACAACGACGATAAAGATTACAACTTTTGGTATCTGATAAAAAAAAGGCTCGCCCCTACCGGAAGTAGCGTGACGTAGTCAATTGAACATATACGCAAAGTTCCCTATTGTTTACAATGATGGCCGCATGAAGTGAGTGAGATTCGGACCAAGAAAACGACGATTTCCCCATTAATTTGAGCGAGGATGAAGAAAGATTTGTGGATGAGTAAAGTGCAAGTGAAGGACTAGTGGGGAGTGGAAGCGATTCAGATAAGGAAGATGCTGTGAGAGCCGGGGGTGACCTGATATTCAGCTGGAAATGACTAAAACAGTAAATAAACACAAGACATATATATACTCTATTAGCCACAACACAACCAGGCTTATATATAATATGCCACAAATTAATCCCACATAAAAACACCTAGGTGTTTGTTATGCTAGCTCCTAGTTACTAGCTACTAGCTCGAGCTAGTTATAGCTCGAGCTAGTTATAGCTCGAGCTAGTTATAGCTCGAGCTAGTTATAGCTCGAGCTAGTTATAGCTCGAGCGTGTAATATGGACGGGATCCCGTATATATAACCAGCCAATACAATTCAAACACCTGCACAACACACACACTCACTCAGCCCAAACAACCGTTCACCTAACCCAAGGTTCATAAAGCTTATATATTTAACCAAAGTTACGTACATGACACGCACGTACGGGCAAGCAATCAAATGTTTGGAAGCGCGCGGGTGGGACCTGATATTCAGCTGGGAATGACTACAACAGTAAATAAACACAAGACATATATATATATATACTCTATTAGCCACAACACAACCAGGTTTATATTTAATATGCCACAAATTAATCCCACATAACAAACACCTAGGTGTTTGTTATGCTAGCTACTAGCTCCTAGCTACTAGCTACTAGCTCGAGCTAGTTATAGCAAGCGATCAAATGTTTGGAAGCGTACTCACGGACGGTATCGCGTCTGCGTCTGTTAACGAAGTCAAAGTCCTCCTGGTAAGAGTCTCTGTTGTCCGAGTTCTTCGATCTTGACTGCATCTTTCGGGAATGTAAACAATGAAACACCGACTGTGTTGTGTTGCTGACTTCCCTCGCAAAATACTCCGCTTCGCACCGACTTCCTTCTTTGCTTGCTCAGCTTCTTTCTCCATAATGCAATGAACAAATTGCAACAGATTCACCAACACAGATGTCCAGAATTCTGTGGAATAATGAAACGAAAACAGCTATTTTGTATTGGCTTCAACGGAGAAGCCATACCTGTGTTCTACTGGCTACGTCACGCGCATACGTCATCCTCAAAGGCGTTTTGAACCGGAAGTTCCCCAGGAAATTTAAAATTGCACTTTATAAGTTAACCCGGCCGTATTGGCATGTGTTGCAATGTTAAGATTTCATCATTGATATATAAACTATCAGACTGCGTGGTCGGTAGTAGTGGGTTTCAGTAGGCCTTTAAGTCCCAGGAGATGCACTAATAATGACATAATTATTATAATAATAATGTTTCATTATGATCCGTATTATCCACTAATGATATTTACAGCTTTATCAGCATGTCACTTTCTTTAAAAAAGTAAAAAACAAAAAAATGTTTTACATGTGTTTCAATAAGCTTGTTTCAACCAAAACTCATGCAAAAAAATGTTTTTTATAGTGCATGTAAACATACCAAGTGTGTGTGTATGGGGCAGCAACAATGGGTTTGTGTGTATGGGGGACCAGAATTTGGTGCTATGCCCCTGGCTGGATATGTTGCACATATGTGCTTAATGTCCAGATACGTTTAAATTTCTTTTGTTGGTTTTTGTCTTTGTAATTTCAAACCAAATGTCCCATATAAACACATCTATTCAAACATCTGCAGATGGTGCCAGTATTGCACCGTGCAAGCTTCTCTGCTTAGCCACTAACATGATCCATCCCTTAATACCTCTCTGACAATTGAGTTTGGGAGCGACAATGACAGACCACTTGTCACCCATGGAAGGCCCAAATCTGTGTCCATCTGGAAGATGTCGGAACAAAAGAGGCTTCAGGGGCGACTCGAGGTTCTTTGCCTCCAAATTCCTCGCAGACTTGCTGGTGACTGTGACAGGCGCTCTCCCAGTGAGCCAGGCTCCATGATGAACGACCATCCCTCCACTCTTTATCGCTCCACTAAATCAAGAGCTTGCCTTGCTTTTATGAGCAATTGTTGCTGCTTTGTTTGACATTTACCCCTAATTTCTGAACGCGCCTCCAAAGACAGTCGATCTATGAGAGTGAGCAAGTGGAGATTTGCATTGTGTGTTAATCCAAGTCATGGAGACTATCACGTAGCGCTTGTTTGGACTGGGAGACGCTTTTATATCAAATTATCTCTGTACATTTTATAGAGTTTAGTTTAAATTGTGTATGTTATACTGTGATTCTGTTCTCAGAGAATCCCCCTCGCCGTAGACAGGGACATGGCTAATGTAATTCTGGCAAAGTATAAATTATTTATGTGAGTGAGGGTCACACTTGGAGTTGGTTAGAGTCTAGTCAGGGAGATTGACAGGCAGGCTAAGGAATAAGGTCTAAGAAAAGACAGCTCTTTCTTTCCAAAGACGTAATCACATTTCAGGCGCACAATAGAGCCCGTCTTCTTTATGCGTACCAGCTTTTATTGGATGTTAGCTCTTTGTGCACGATACAAGCACTACTATAAATTGACAGTTTTTAGCATGTCACCTAATATCTTGCCGTGTTTTTTAACCATAGGGCTGGGACCCATTGTTGGGGCCGCGAGCGCCCCCTAAAGTATGTTTCTCAGCTGTGGTCCGTATGGGCCCCACCGAGACGGCGTGGCGCGGTTGGGAGAGTGACCATGCCAGCAATCTGAGTGTTCCTGGTTCAATCCCCACCTTCTACCAACTTTGTCACGTCTGTTGTGTCCTTGAGCAAGACACGTCTCCCTTGCTCCTGATGGGTCGTGGTTGGCAGTGTTGGGTTAGTTACTGAAAACCAGTAACTAGTTACAGTTACGAGTTACTTTATTTCAAAAGTAACTCAGTTACTAACTCAGTTACTTACACCAAAAAGTAATGTGTTACTGTGAAAAGTAACTATTTAGTTACTTATATATTATATACTGTATATATATATATATTTTTTTTTTTTTAAGGCCCCCTTTAATGCCCTTTTAGCCTTCATTTCAGTGCTGTTTTGCACTGGAGAATAATACAATCTGTTGATCAACTTGACATGCATTTGCATCACTGAACTCTGCTAAGCAATGTGGTCTACATACAACACACACAGACAAAGATATATTTCAAAGGGCCAATTTATTTCAGGCCAGAACAAATTGACAAAACTATTTTAAATAGCTGCAACATAACATACATAAGTAACAAACAGCATAATAACAGCATAGCTGTAAAGCAAGAAAGGCACACACTACATACACAAAGCCTAACCAGGCGTTTTTTTCTCTCAAGGAATTCTGAAATAAAATCATGTCTGAAGCCCAGAACACTCTACACCTTTCCCCAGTTTTAGTTTAGAGATAAGGAAAGATTGGCCTGGCCCACTATCATCCCTCTTTATGTTTGTGAACTTTATAGTCTAAACATTTAGAGTGATGTGATAATCAAACACTCTAGAAGTCTAGAATGAAAGAGTATATAAGATAATTGACAAGAGTGTGTACCTTCAGTGCTGAATGATGAGCAGAGGCAGAGTTTGGAGTGTTTTCTTTAGCTCACTTTCCATTTTTATGTACTCACTGTCCAGGTGCCATTTGACGCCCGGTATCATGCTAATTAGCTGCCTGAAAGCGGGTGACTCCACTGTAGAAATAGCCTGCATGTCTTCTAGCACACATGCTGCAATGGCTCTATCAATGTTGTCCTGGCTAGCAGTGCCTCGTTAAAATCCAGCCGTTGTTGCTTAGGAGGTGAAGTGTGTCTCTCTTTACTAGCTTCGTCGAAGCATGTTGCTTTTTGTAGCTGTTTGCTGTTTGCTAGGATAGGATCTTTGATCCAAGACACAACTTACATTTAACTAAAATATCTCCATGTTAAGAAACTCGGCTTCGGCTTCGCCATGTCTTGTTAGTAAACACAGACACGCCCCCTCCCACACACACACAAACACACACACACAGAGCGCGCCTCTTCTCCGTCGCCTCTTCTGCAGCGCTCCAATAAAACACACTCAGATCTTCTCAGTTTCTAGCCGATACTACATAAAAAATAACGTAAAATAACGCAGTAACGCATCATGTAGTAATGGTAACCGAGTTACTGAATATAAAAAATAACGCGTTAGATTATTATTTACCGCCGAAAGTAACAGCGTTACAGTAACGCGTTACAAAGTCCCAACACTGGTGGTTAGGGCCTTGCATGGCAGCTCCCGCCATCAGTGTGTGAATGTGTGTGTGAATGGGTGAATGTGGAAATAGTGTCAAAGCGCTTTGAGTACCTTGAAGGTAGAAAAAAGCCTTATACAAGTATAACCCATACTCAATTGTAATACACTCTTCCACCACTTGTGGCAATAACGAAAATATCAAACCAGTGCCAACAATACAGAAAAGGTCTGCAACTAAAGTCACAGAGAAATTTAAGCACAAAAAATTATGACTAAAGTGGTGAAACTGTATTTTCATTTTGTTTGCACTTTAATGTTATTGACAGTGGAGTTAAGAAACATGTTAATTATTAGTTAAGTTTATTTATCATAGCACAACATAAATTGTATGTACATGTATTTTTCATCAGTTATTTATGAGTCCCTTCTTATGCATATTTGGTTGGTACTTATTTTTCTAAGTCTGACATAAGCCTAAGGAATATTTGTTAAATAATTTTTGTGACGAACACACTGTTTTATATCATTTGACAAGTTTGTAAACTGTAGGTAGGTTAAATATGATTGTTACATATGATTAAAATCAAGAGTGAAATTGCTAATTCAATATTAAATTTTTAATATTTAGTTGTGGAAAAGTTGGTCCCAGGGGTCAAAAAGGTTAAGGACCACTGATATACTTAATGCAGAGGAGTGAGGCAAAAGTCAGCCACAACTTCACTGTAAAAATAAAATAAGGATTTTAGAGTAACAATAACAGTATTTTCACAGTAAAATACTGTATCATAAATAAACTGTAACATTACAACAAATGCTGGTAAAAAAAAACAATTGCAACACCCTCATATTCAACAGCATTTAACTGTGGTATTTTATGATAAATGTTACTGTGACTATAACTGAATAATTAACCGGTAACTTGCTGTAAATTCACAATGAACACTTGTTCAGTGTGGTTACTGCCTTGAATCAAGTAGTCTTTCAAAATAAATACAGTAAAATAAGTTTGTTATCAATCTAACCACCCAAATACAAATAATAATGGGATTTATTTCTGCAGTAACTTTACAAACAAATAGATGCATAAAAAAGCATTTGAATCAGATGCAATGATGCAATGCTACTAACGGACTAGTTATTTCATACCTTTTTATTAATAGCCTTTTCATTACAGTATATGTGGTAGAAAACGAATATATATGATTTAACTTTTTTTTTACAATACTGTATGGCTAATGCTTAAAGTGTGTTGAAGGTCTAAATGTAGTGTACTCTGTCTCCACCATGTGGGAAGAGGTAGGTCGTTTCTAATGACGCTCATCAGCAAGACAGCTTTTCCAGCCATTTAGGATCATGTAAAAAGAGATCAAAATGCACACTTTGTACATTTTTGTACAACATAGAGCAGGCTTCTTTTTCAAGGTATTAGTCAACAAACAGGACAATCGATATTCATCAATTTACAATAATTTGTTCTACCTGTTATGCGATTGAATTAAACATTTTAGAAGAACCTATTTAGAAGTCATCTTAGTACTTGGTGTTTTTTTATGACCTATCAATCACCCAAACAACATTGAAGTGTGCAAGGCACTGCCGGTTGGGGGTCTGACCTGCGGCCCAGTGTGACATTCAAGAAAGGAGTGCTGCTCACCCAGGAAATCCCATTACATCAAAGTATGATTGATATCAGGAGCAGGGCAGCTCATATGTGGGCTGACATATAATTTTTTCTGACTTCTGTTTTAAAAAATGATGTGTCCATGTTCACCTTTATCCTGGTCTTTCACTTTTTCAAATGTCTCTCCCAATCCAGACCAAATCAGGGGTGAGAGCATAGCACTCATCTGTCTTTGAGTGTGGTATTGTGCAGAAATGGTCAGTTTTTTAATGTAATGCACCTTATTTATTTATATTCTCCTTCACTACTTAGACCAGGGGTCCCCAAACTTTTTTGACCCGGGGGCCGCATTGGGTTATAAGAATTTTGCCAAGGGCCGGGCTATATATATATATATATATATATATATATATATATATATATATATATATATATATATGAATATATATATATATATATATATATATATATATATATATATATATATATATATATATATATATATAGCCATCCATCCATCCATCCATCCATTTTGTACCGCTTATTCCCTTTGGGGTCGCGGGGGGTGCTGGAGCCTATCTCATATATATATATAAATGTATATATATATATATATATATATATATATATATATATATATATATATATATATATATATATATATATATATATATATATATATATATATAACTTGATGGATGGGCTGGAAGGACAGATAGAAAAACATATTTTTAAAAAACTCCAAAAAACTTTTTTTTTTTTACTCAGGACTAACCGCAGGCCAAATTTCGAACGCTGGCCGGCCGTATCTGGCCCGCGGGCCTTAGTTTGGGGACTCTTGGGATAGACTGTCAGTCTGTGCAGGATTACCTGCCTCTCCTCCATGTGAAATGATGCTAGACAGTAAATATGATGGATGAATCATTGTCAATATTAAATGTATCTAAAACTATATTCGGTGGTAG